>NC_045766.1:111190129-111494324 GCF_008692025.1 Phocoena sinus
TTTTTATTTCACTGTTGAAAAGCAATTACATTCAGTTCCTCTTTTTCTGGCAAATGTAACCTCTGAGTTTGAAGGCTTTATGAGCAATGACAAGATCTGAATGCATTTGCTCACTATTTTATGCTGAGTTCATGCACTGAATTTTACTTATTTATAAATCAACTCACATTCATCACAAATGTGACAATATTTGGAAAAGACAAAACTTTAAAGAAAATAAATACTTAGGAACAATTGGGTCCAATAGACATGACTAGAAAATGAATAAATGTATTGTGCCATTCTTTTGTTTTCCTAACATACAAATATAAAATATTTCTTTATTCTCTACTTGTCTTCTCCTTTCCCTTTCTCACTTCTTTTCACCTCCCACCTTTAAGTTTCTGATGTTTCATCAGTCACCTTATTGAGAGTAAAGAGTTGAATTCTCCAAATAATTCAGGCAAATGGAGACTACAGTATTGTGCATGGGAGAAAAGATTGTTAACTAGTCATATTCCTTTAATGTGGATTTACTAAATTCACTAATTTTTTCAACTTAAAACTGGGCTCTTCCTACTTTCCATGAAGTCTGTTAAAAACAAGAATTGGGGGAATTCCCTGGTGATCCAGTGGTTAGGACTCACTTCCACTGCAGGGGGTACTGGTTCTATCCCTGGTCAGGGAACTAAGATCCCACATGCCACACAGCATGGCCAACAGAACAAAACAAAACAAAACCAAGAAATGAACATGAGAAAATTAGTGGAATAAGGTGGGAAACATTACTTAAATAGTGACAAAAGGAGTCATGGAACTTCTTAGGAGAATGCAAGTTGTATCAAGTATGATATTATGTTAAGCAATTACTTTTAAACTAATTTTAACTCCCTTGAGGAAAGACTGTGACTTGATTATTTCTATTTAAGTTAAGAAATAAAACTGCAAAAAAAATCTAGAATTAGAGTTAATTCCATATATATATAACATATGTTGCTTTATATTCCTGTACATTATCCGGGATGCTTATCTCATTTAAAATTTAAAAAATAATTCAAACTATCCCATGGGAAAAGTGAACATTAATTTATTCATTCTCAATGAATGAGAAGACATTCATTGTTCTGCTAAAGAGTAGTAGACATAAAGTCAAAGTCTGTTCTCTACCTTCAAGGAAATGCCAAATGATAAGAATACAGTGATACAACAAGCATAATAATGTAAAAGATCTGTTGTATGTTTTCTTACAGAGTGATCTGAACTGTCATTTGCTTGATGTCTGAACAAACATATATATAGCAGGTTATATCTTTGTATCTTCTGATTTGTACATTAGCAGCTAAACTGTTGAGTAATGCCTTTGAATAATCACATGGGCACAGACTGTTAGAAAAGATTAGATTCGTCATCAGATTTTTTCAGCTCAGTAGAGTTATTTGTGCATTATTAGAAGATGAGGATTGCCTGAATGCATGTAGCTTGAAGCCACTTTCAATTTGCCTCAGGATCAGCAAATAGACCCCTAGCTAAGTGCTTCCAACACATTGATTGTGAAGAAAATTGATGAAACTCATGAGTTCAGAACTATTGAGGGAGACAAAATTTATTTTATGACTCTGTGACTACAAATGAAGGCTGCCATCCTCCTTTCTTATGATATAAATGTCAAGAAATTATAAATGTCAAGAAACTCCCACTACCGACGGAGTTTAATTGCCTATAAGACTATTTTAATGTCTATATTTGATTTGTGACCATAATTTTTATTAAAAAAAGATATATTCTGTTTATTTACTATTTACCAAAAATTATATCTATTTTTCCTTTAATCCTCACAAGAACACCATCAAGCACATATTAGTGTTATTCCCAATTTACACATGAGAAAAATGAGATATAGAATTAAGAAAATTGTCCATGCTCATGTATTCAATAAGTGGATGAATTAGGGCTTAGTTTCAGGTTAGTTACCAAATGAATGTCTGTGCCCTGCCCCCAATTCATATGTTGAAATCTTAACCCCCAATATGATGGTTTAGGAGGCAGGGGATTTAGGAGATAATTACAGTTGACTTTGAACAACACAGGTTTGAACTGCAGCAGGGCCACTTACACAATGATTTTTTTCAGTAAATACATACAGTACTACAGCTCTGCAGTTGGATGAATCTGAGGATGTGGAACCATGTGGAAGGCCCACAGTAAAGCTATACTCAGATTTTCGAATGTGGGGAGGGTCAGCACCCCAACCCCTGAGCTGTTCAAGGGTCAGCTGTAGATCATGAGGGTAGATCTCTGATGAGCCAAATTTGTATCCTTTTAAGAAGAGACATGAAAGATGATTTCTCTCTTGGCCATGTAAAGATACAACTAAAAGAAAGCCATCTGCAAACCAGGAGGGGTGTTCTCACTAGGTACCATGTCTGCCAGTACCTTAATGTTGGAGTTCCCAGCCTCCAGAACAGTGCTGAGAAATAAATGTTATTTATGCCACACAGTCCATGGTATTCTATCATAGCAGGCTAAACTGACTCTACAAGGCAAGGTCTAAGCTCTAAAAGCAACGTTGTATGCTGCCTCATATTAAACTTTATTATCTCATGTGTGAAGTGGATAACACTTATGTAAAATAAAATCCACATAAAAAATACTCAATAAATATTCATGGCAACAATTTGTACATCTGTTACTACTAGTAGTGCTACTTACTATGTGAAACCCAAACCTCTATTGACTGACTCTCTCTTTTTCACAATAGCTACGTAAAGTTGAAACTGATTATAGGAATATTTGATATATTTATGCAATACGAAATTGTCCCAGTTCCATTAATTTGTTATTGAATGTATAATCATATGTTTTTAAAATATTGCAATCTTTTCTTCACACATATATATGTATTCTGATTTGACAAAATATGATTTTGAGAAGATATTTGAATAAAAGAGATTAATGTATATTGGTAATATTTTATATTTTTTGTTGGTTACTAGTCACCATTATTTCATTTATTTATATGCACAGATGGCATCTCTGATTATGTTGAGGTATTTATGTCTCACCACACAAAATTCTTTACTTGAGGTTAAGAGAAAGCATATATACTTGCTTATACCTTTATGAATTTCATAATTATCTTAAACTATAATGGACCCTCATTGATTTTTTAATAGCATCATTTCCCATTATATAGTCTTAGCAGTTTTAAGTTTAGTATACTATAAAAATTTAATGGGCATATTATCAT
Source organism: Phocoena sinus (assembly GCF_008692025.1). NCBI lineage: Eukaryota > Metazoa > Chordata > Mammalia > Artiodactyla > Phocoenidae > Phocoena > Phocoena sinus. Next base: position 111,193,356 of record NC_045766.1, read on the forward strand.
TTCTTCTACCAAACAAGGATGGAAATATTGAATAGTTGTAATGTATCTAGAGTCATTCCAACTACCTGCATTTTTTGTTCAATGGTAACTACTTTGTAGATTAGACAATACTTAAAAGCAAGATCATACATTCCCAGTTTAATAAGGATATTATATTTTAAAACTAACTAAACTTCAAAACCAACTGTATCTTTCATATACATATATATTTCATAATATTCTGTTATAAACCATATAAAGTTATGTGAATTACTGTTCCATTATATGCTTATGTTGGTAGATTTAAATTCTAACAATTTGCTTAGTCTGCAAATGTATGGGATTCCCTCAGTATCTGTGGGGGATTGGTTCCAGGATCAGCCCATGGATACCAAAATCCATAAATGCTCAAGTTCTTTATATAAAATGGCATATTTTGGAGATTAATCCTCTGTCAATTGCTTCATTGGCAAATATTTTCTCCCATTCTGAGGGTTGTCTTTTTGTTTTGTTTATGGTTTCCTTTGGTGTGCAAAAGCTTTTAATTAGGTCCCAGTTGTTTACTTTTGTTTTTATTTTCATTACTCTAGGAGGTGGTTCAAAAAAGATCTTGCTGCGATTTATGTCAAAGAGTGTTCTGCCTATGTTTTCCTCTAAGAGTTTTATAGTGTCTGGCCTTACATTTAGGTCTTTAATTCATTTTGAGTTTATTTTTGTGTATGGTGTGAGGGAGTGTTCTAATTTCATTCTTTTACATGTAGCTGTCCAGTTTTCCCAGCACCACTTATTGAAGAGACTGTCTTTTCTCCATTATATATCCTTGCCTCCTTTGTCATAGATTAGGTGACCATAGGTGCATGGGTTTATCTCTGGGCTTTCTATCCTGTTACATTGGTCTATATTTCTGTTTTTGTTCCAGTACCATACTGTCTTGATTACTGTAGCTTTGTAGTATAGTCTGAAGTCAGGGACCCTGATTCCTCAAGATCCATTTTCCTTCCTCAAGATTGCTTTGGTTATTCGGGGTCTTTTGTGTTTCCATAAAAATTGTAAAATTTTCTGTTCTAGTTCTGTAAAAAATGCCATTGGTAATTTGATAGGGATTGCATTAAATCTGTACATTGCTGTCATACAGAGTGAAGTAAGTCCAAAAGAAAAAAAACAAATATCATATATTAACACATATGTGTGGAATCTAGAAAAATGGTATAGATGATCTTATTTACAAAGCAGAAATAGAGACACAGATGTAGAGAACAAACATATGGACACCAATGGGGGAAAGGAGGTGGTTGGGATGAATTGGGAGATTGGGATTGACATATATACACTATCGATACATGTATAAAATAGATAACTAATGAGAACCTACTGTATAGCTCAGGGAACTCTACTCAGTGCTCTGTGGTGACCTAAATGCGAAGGAGATCCAAAAAAGAGGGGATATATGTGTACCTATAGCTGATTCACTTTGCTGTACAGCAGAAACTAACACAACATTGTAAATCAACTATACTCCAATAAAAATTAATTAACAAATAAAATAAAATAAAGTGGCATAGTATTTGCATACAACCTATGTACATCCTCCTGTATACTTTAAATAATCTCTTGATTACTTACAATACATAATGCTATGTAAATGTTATATAAATAGTTGCCAGTATGCAGCAAATTCAAGTTTTACTTTTTAGAACTTTCTTTTTCCAGATATTTTCAATCCACAATTGGTTGCATCTGCAGATGAGGAAACCACAGATATGGAGAGCCAGCAGCACTAGTTGTTACAGTGATATCCTAGCAATGATCATTTATATTCCCTGGAATTTGCTTTTAAATTAACTTTTAATGTAGTTTACTTTTAAATTAACTTTTAATATAGTTATAATGGAATAACATGTTTAAAAACTACATTTTAAAACTTCAAATTATCTTGCTTTGTATGTATTACCACTGTATATGATCAAAACTTCAACTGTCATTCTTATTTCCTGGTTTATAATGTATCCTTTTATTTGGCATCTTTAAGATTTTTCTCTTTGTGATTGATTTTTGGCAGTCCAACTGTGACATATTTATTCTGCTTAATGTTTGCTGAGATTCTTGGACAAGTTTGATATTTTTAATCCAATTTGGAAAATTTCAGCCAATATCTCTTTGAATTCTTTCAGCCCCACTTTATCTCTCCTTTCCTTCTGGAATTCTAATTACATATATGATTGCCCACTTGATACCCACAGATCACAGAACTTTGTTCATTTTTTTATCAATTTAAGTTTGGATAATTTATATTGACTTATATCCAAATTCACTGATTATTCTTCTTCTGTTGCCAATGCTGATATTCCCATTCAATTAATGTTAATTTTAGATATTGTAGTTCTTAGTATTAGAATTTTCATTTGGTTTAAGAGACTCTATATCTTCCTCAAATTTCCCCAAGTCCTCCTCCAATTTATTTTTCATTTTTCCTACAGATTCTTTAATATATGTACTATAATTACTTTAAAGTCTGTGTATGTTAACTCTACCATTTGGATTATCTGTTAGTCTGTTTCTACTAACTTTTTTTACTATATGTTATTTTTTACTTTTTAAAAAATTTCTAGTATTTTTCTGTTGTGTATTGGACATTACAGATGATATATGTGGCAAATCTGGATTCTATTAACTTTCTCTGTAGAATGTTGCATTGCATTAAATTACTTACAGCTAACCTTGACCTTGCAGAAGCTTGGTTTTAAATTTTCATAGACAAGATAGATTTCAATTTTGCCCATATTCCTAAGGTAAAAACCTCTGTCTTAGGATATAATTCTTATTCCTAAATTGTGACCATATCCAGAGTTTTAATGGAATAATTAAGTCAAACTCCTTTAACTTCTCAAGAATTGAACTCTAAAATCTGGATTCCCAATGTAAAGCAGCTGCTTATATCATTTCTCAGCTTTAAAATAATTTATCTCTTTTTTTTCCCCCCCCTCTGAATGGGACTCTTATCTTCCTCTTATGCAGTTCAAACTGAGTGGAGTATACACACAGATTTGCAAGGTCCTACTCTTTGGTTCCCTCCTTGACTGAATACTTTGCTCCTCTTTATTTTCCAACTGGTTTGGAAGCCTGAAATTCTGACTTCTGATCCCCCACATCAATAAGACAGATTCTTTCTTATTAAACTCGCTATTCTGTATGCCTTGGGCTACGTAGTTCCCTTACGGTGAAAACTGAATTAATGTATTAACATCATCCACTGTGTTTCCTTCCTTTCATGGGTTGAAGTTTCCCTAGTTTCTGCTTTTGGTTTCTTTCAACTGCCTTCAATATTGGCTCCCTCATATTTCTTCTCTCTCTCTCCTCCACTTCTGGAAATACACATTAACCCTTCTTCATTTCCCATTTATTTATCCTTCAATATTAAATTCTGGATAACTCCTTCAGATATATTTTTTGTTCCCTAAATCTCACTTTGGTGTATCTAAAATTTTGTTTACTTTTAAAGTTTTTTGCCTGTTACTAATAGTTTTAACCTTATTTTATTTTACAGTATTTTACACATAATTATTATGTATTCTGAATCTAGTAATTCAGATACCTACAATATTTGCATGTCTGATTCTGTTTTCATTTAAATTTTCTGACTCTCAATGGTCTATTGTATATGTTTTTTTGATTTGCAGCTGTGAGCTTATGATTGTTGAAATAATTTCTGTTTATTTACAATACCCAGATCATGTGAATTTATGTTTTTAAACTGCCAGTGAAGTTTTCTTCTGCTTAATCTAATACCAAGTTTCAAGGCATACATATGGTGAATGTGTTTGACCTCCAAATACTCCTAACTGGTTCATAGATACATTTATTTTCTTTTTATGTAGGCTATTTAGTTGTTTTTATCTGTGAGATCTGTTAGATAGAATATATAGTCAAGTAGCTCTGTTAGAAAGAAAAGTTTTTCATAATTTGTTATTAGTTCCATACTCCAAATTCTTCCTTGTTCCATGTAAGTCAACAAAGAACCAAGGCAGAAACATTTCCAAATGCTAGAGCCTCTAGATTCCAGTAACAATACCATCCTACAAAGCATACTGATTTTATCATAAAGATTTTTGAAGCATACTCAAACTCAAGAATTGGAAGAATAGGTGAAGAGAGATAAAATGATCTTTTTTCATAAATAGAATATGTGTTGCATACTGGTTGATTAGCATCAGTGCATATAGAGTAATATGGAGTAGGATAAGTAAATTTGGGATTATCTAAAATAATGCTAATTCATGGACAAACCTCTAAAACTTAAAAATTAGGTAAAATTCAAATGATAGTAGATGGCTGTAGGTGCATTAAAATAGACAGATAAGAGCTGTAGTTAAAATCAGTCTTCCTTTATCTTTTTTTAAATTAATTTTTATTGGAGTATGGTTGCTTTACAATGTTCTGTTAGCCTCCGCTGCACAATAAAGTGAACGAGACATACACATACAGATATCCCCTCCCTTTTGGACTTCCCTCCCATTTAGGTTTCCACGGTACATTAGATAGTGTTCCCTGTGCTACACAGTATGTTCCCATCAGTTGTCTATTTTATACATAGTATCAATAATGTATATGCATCAATCCCAGTTCCTCCCACCCCACCCCTTTCCCCCTTGGTATCCATACGTTTGTCCTCTACCTCTGTGTCTCTATTTCTGCTTTGAAGCACAGTTGATTGGTGTCTGACAGACAACAAAAACCCTAAAGAAAAAACCCTGATTTAAGTGATCCATGAGAAGAAGAAAGTGTTTTTAGATGGCAATAATCCATGCCATCCCATCCATACCCTCCTTTAATAGTAAGCCAAGGCTGCATGAGTCCTAGAAACAGACATGGAAACCATGATGTTGCTGTCTCATGGAGTCACTTTGAAACAGATCCTGACTTAAAAGTACTCTGTCAGAGAAAAACAAGACCAATTGTAAATCAAAAGCTCAAAAGCTGTGCCGTGATTAAATGTTGAAGAAACCTTAACCTCTATGTGGGAATTATAGTGTGAATATATGATTGGCCTAAAAAGAAGACTTCAAATAAAAAAGAAGTTATATATATATCTGTGAGACCAAAGAATATAAAGTCATTTTGTGATATTATTAGCCATATAGGAATTCCTGTGCAATACATCCTCTATCCTCCTCACTGCAACATGAGAAGGACCAGAAACTTCAGTTAGCAAGACAAGAGAAAGAACAGAGATGCCCAAGAAGGATTTCTACTTCTAGATAGGATAGAGAAAGTCATGACAGATGATTACTACCATGGTAACAATAAGATAAGCAAGTTTTGTTAAAAAAAAATCATATATTTTCCATACAGCTAACAAACAGTGATACATGCCAGGAAACTTCAATAACCTGAATTATTGAAAAGAGCCATTATAAGTGGGCAGAGAGATGTGGCAGCTTCTACACAGTATGTGGATACTTAGCCTTGGCAAAGTTAGACAGAGAAGCAGACTTGTCATAAATGAGGAGACTTTACAGGCATGTGGAGAAATCAGCCAAGTCATTGGAACTCCAGGCAACCACCCTTCTCTAACTCAAATAGTGACATTCTAAAAATGATGATGGCACAGAAAGTTGGATGTTGGTCATGAATAAATTGAATGTAATTATAGCTGAAGGCCCAGAATCAGTTCAGTTTTGTTCTTGGAGGGATCTGAGTGACCATAATTATATCCAACAGAAAGAGGAAAGGACTTTTACTCTCTGAGAAATAACCAAGAGAACAGAAAGATTGTGAATTATTCACTACTGTTCTTTTACACAGTGTCTCAGATATAATTTAGAAATATGTAAAATATGCAAAAAAGCAAGGAAATTGGAACCATAATCAAGAGAAAGCAATCAATAGAAGCAGATCATTCAATAAAGAATGAATAGACAAAGAGGACAATTAAATAGAAGAACCAAATAGCAAAAATACAATATTTATTGTGTTAAAAATTAACAAAGCGAGTCCTGTAGAAGAACACAACTGCTAATTCAAGAGAAAAAGCAGATTTAAAAAAATCTGTTTATAATTGACAACCTGTGGGATTTCAGTAATATCAAGTGTTTATTATTGTCCAATTAAAAATCCAGAGGGATTAGAATGTGTATGTGTGTATGTGTATTTTGAAATAAGCCAAAAATTTTTCAAATTTGAATTCAAAATAACCTGTGCATAACCAGGAAGCTCAGTAGAGCCCAAGCATTAGAAATAGCTAGAAAACCATACATAAGCTCGCTGTAGTGAAAATGCTGGGGAAAAAAATTGAAGCACAAATCCTTAAAGAATCAGGAATACAGTAAGTCCCCTACATATGAACCTTCAAGCTGCGAACTTCCAAAGATGCGAATGTACGTTCACATGTCCAATCACATAAATTAGTTCACGTGTCTGGTGTACATTGTCATGTGTGTGCATCTTCTACAAGTGGTTGTGCTTTTGTGTACTTTACTGTACAGTACTGTTGCTGTGCAACGTGAGGAGCTTACTAATGAAGACCTGATGGAATTGGAGGCCCAGAGAAAGGATGAAGAGAGACAAGAGGAGGAAGAAGTAACTGATGAGTGGAAGAGATTCACAATGCAGAAAATGGCAAGGGGATTTTCTTTATTTGAGCAGGCACTGTTAGTTTTTGAAGCACAGGACCCAAACATAGAATGGTACACTAAGGTTGCAGCAGCTGTTCGCAATGCAATTCAGTGCTACCGTGTCATCTATGACGAGAAAAAAAAGAGCTACTACCCAGATATCACTGGATCGTTTTTTCAAGAGGGTAGATAGAATTGAATCCAGCAAGGGACCAGAACCTGTGCCGTCAGTGTCAGGCATGAGTGAAACTGCAGCTTGCCCTCCGTGTCCTGTTGCTGACAATCCTTCAGCTCTACCATCTCCCACCTCCTCTCCCCGCTCCAGTCAGTAACTCTTCTTACCTGTTCACTCAATGCCAGCCCCTGTATGCCAGCTGTTGTACTGTACTACTGTACTTTTCAAGGTACCGCACTGTAAGACTAAAACTATTTTCTTATTTTTTGTGTTTGTTTTTTATGTTTTATTTGTGTGAAAATTATTATAAACCTTTATAGTACAGTACTATATAACCGATTGTGTTAGCTGGGTACCTAGGCTAACTTTGTTGGACTTATGAACAAACTGGACTTACGAATGTGCTCTTAGAACAGAAATCATTTGTATGTACAGGACTTACTGTAAAAATATATAATATATACAGGGGAAATAGAAGAATCAGATGCTGATATCTCTTCAGATATCTTGCATTTAGAAAGTATTGAAATGACATCTTTAAAGATCTAAGAGGAAAATGACCATTTCAAAAGTCTGTTTTCTTTGTTTTATATAGATATTTATAAATACAGGTAAAATCAAGACAGTTTTATTTTAAATAAAGCTTAGATAATTTGTTACCAGTACACTCACATTACAAGAAATGTAAAAGTTTTTTTCATACTGAAGAGAACAGTCACAGTTTGGAAAGTCTACAGGAAGGAATTAAGATTTTCAGAAAGGGTAAAAATATGCCAAAACATAAATTTTTCTCCATTTTTAAAAAAGTAATTGCCTACTTAATGATTAAATAATAACATGTACTCTGTTGTTTGTAATTTATGCAAAAGTAAAATACATGACAACAATAGGACTAAAAACTGGAAGGAGTTAAATCTGTATATACTGTTGTAGCGTTCTTCAAACCTGAAGCTTTATAGTCTTACTTGAAGTTACATTGACTAAGTTAAAAATTATTGGTAAAATACAGACAGCAAACACTAAATAAATAAAACAAAGATTTAAAGTTGAAAATCTGATAGATGAAATAAAATGAAATGCTAAAAAATTGCTTGATTAATCCAGAATAATGCAGGAAAAATGGAACAAGAAAACAAAAACCAGATGAGACAAATAGTAAAAAGTAGCAAGATGGTTGACTTAAACCTAAATACCTTAATAAACATAAAAATGTAAATTGACTAAACATTCCAAATAAAAATAGAGATTGTATGGTTGGATTAAAAAGCAAAGACAATCTATGTGCTTATTACAAGAGAAAGGCTTTAAATATAAAATTACAGGTAGGGTAAAATGAAAAAAATGGAAAATATCTTATGGAAGCACTATTCATAAGAATGCTTCTATGTAAATATCAGATAAAGTAGATTTTAAGACGAAGAATGTTACCAGGATAAAAGAATGAAACTTCCCAAAGGTAAAAGCATCAATCAACTCATCAAGAAAATATAATAACCCTTAATGTTTACCCACTGATAACAGAGCTTCAATGTATACATAAAGAAAAAGTTGGCAGAACTAATGAAACAAAAATACAAGTCAAAATATTGTTACTGAATTCAGGTCCATCTGCTCACCGCTTGAAAATCAATACACAAGAGAGAGAAATGTTGGTAGAAAGGAAAACTGCTTGATTGTGCCGGCAGTCTGGGGAGATGGTGGATTTAATGTCCCTCAAAAACCACCTCCAAAGATTCTGCTCAGCTAGGAAAGTTTTTAAAGGGCAGAAGGGAAGTAATCTCAGTTAATCTTTGAGATAGGGGGTCAGAGTCATCACCATCCCCCACTGTGTGCAGACTTGTTTGCAGGCTTATGGACTTCTGGTAATTTTTCTTTACATTCTATCTTGTTCACACAGTTTGTTCACAAGATTACTGAAGGGGAAACTAGGGAAGAGATGTGGTCATCTGTTAATTTCTTATTCTTCATTTATTCTTCTTTGATCTATGGAAAGAAGCAACATATTAGGCATGGTAGTGTGTGATCAAAATATTTGAAAGGTGTGCTAGGGCCTGAGATGAATGGAGCATGGGGCTGCCTGACTTAAGGTTAGTGACAAGACAAAGGGGCTTCCTGCAGAGAACTCTTTCCTGCAAAGAGCTCTTTCCTGCCAAAAGCTGCTTACAAAATTAAGTTTTAAACACTCCTCTTTCAGGAATTAAAATAAGGAGACACATATCAATAAAAATGTAAAAATTCTGACAACATTATCAACCACCTTGACCTAATTGACCACGTATATACAACTATACAACAGTATACTCAGCTTATGAAGATATACTTTGTTTTCCTGAAACACATGGAAAACTAAATGAGATAGACAATATGAAAGACCCTAAAACAAATATATTTAGACATTTTAAAGGATTTAAATTATACAGAATAGATTCTTTGACCATAACTGAATTAAATTAGCAAGCAATACAAAAGGTACCTAGGGTTTCCCAATTATATGGGAATAAAATTAATTATAAATAATCCATAGATTCAATAAGAAGTAACAAGGTAAATTAGAAAACAATTCAAATTGAATGATAATGAAAACCCAGCATTGGAAAACTTCTAATAACTATATCTATGCATCTATGTATTTAGCTATGTATTTAGCTATCTATGTATCTACCTAAACAAGTGTTTCGAAAAAAAGGTGTATTTTAGCTTTATATTGTAAAAGTTAAAATGCTCAAACTAAAAAACAAAGATGTAAAATTCCAAATTAACATGGTAGAAATGAAAGATCAAATTAAACTCAAAATAAGTAGAAGGGAGGAAATCATAAATTATGGGTGGAAATCAGTAAATTGTGCAAATAACATACAAAAATAAAAAAGCCAAAATCTGGCTTTTTTAAAGATTAATAAAATTGATCCACCTGGATCAAGGCTGATTGAGATGAGAGAAACACCAGAGTGAGAAAATTAGAAGACAGTTCACAATGACCCCTTCTCCTAGGGCAGTTGCCTAGCTGTTGCAGACCTCAGATCATTGAGGTGAGAATCTTCACTTTAAATTCATGAATTAATTAATGTCTGGGTCTCGTATTTTAATTATTAAGGCTGTGTTCATGATTTAAGTTGACAATAGGGCTTCCCTCGTGGTGCAGTGGTTAAGAATCCGCCTGCCAATGCAGGGGACACCGGTTCAAGCCCTGGTCCAGGAATATCCCACATGCCGTGGAGCACCTAAGCCCATGCACACAACTAGTGAGTCCGTGAGCCATAACTACTGAAGCCCAATGGGCGCCTACAGCCCGTGCTCCTCAACAAGAGAAGCCTATGTACTGCAACGAAGAGTAGCCACTGCTCGCTGCAGCTAGAGACAGCCCATGCACAGCAGTGAAGACCCAACGCAGCCATAAATAAAAAAAAATAAAATTTAAGTTGACAGCAGAATTTTAGTTACAAAAAATCTACTAAAGTATCATGGAAAGTTCCCAAGTTCTCTTCTAGGGTCAGGGTAAGTATTCTATGAGCAGGTTGAACGAGACCGTGAGAAGTTCAAAGTTGTTTCTTACATGTTGTATTGTGTCCACTGCAAAAAAAAATGCACAACCTAAAAGTTGAGAATTACGTTTTATTCAGGGGACTCCTGGAGGACTTAGCCTGGAGGCTGCCTCTCAGATAGTTCTGAGGGACTGCTCAGAATAGGTAAGGGAGGAGCCAGGATATATAGGAGTTTTTGAAAACAAACAAACAGCAACAAAACAGGTAGTAGAACATCAAAAGATTACTGCTAATTAAAGAAAAAACAGACATCTCAAGTTAATGAATTTAGCACTTTTCTGTAGGAAGATGCAAGAGTCTGGGCTCATTGAAATCATTCCTTTGATATGCACCTTAAATATCTAGGGCCAGTATCCTGTTTTTCTCAATCCTGAATCCCCTCAGGGTGTACAGTTGGGGGTGGCTGCAGTGGCTGAGGGCTTGTTGGCTGCAACATCTTTTGTTTATTGATATGGTAGGTGACATTTTTCATCCACAGTCCCAAGAGTCCTTAGGAGTTAGTTTCAAGCAGTAGTATCAATATTTTTCAGAGTGAAAGTCATGTACACCAGGAATTTTTACTTTTCCATACAGAAACTGTTAAGTTAAAAACAGAACTCTAACATAATAAAGTCTCAGGTTGACAACTAATGTTTGTGATCAGTGAATAAAATAAATTTAGTATTTTATTTTTAACTAACAATTATTTTCAATGCAGTATTAAATAAATTTTAATTTTAATCCAAACCTTGAATTCAAAATTTTTATTTATTTTTTTTTGCAATTTGCTTTTTTCTGTTAGGTAAGATGTCTAGAAAAATTTATACAGATTTCTTGTAGTTTCCTTTGTTTCAAAGGCTACTGAAGTGAAATGGCTTAACTGCAAATTTCTTAATTTGGATTTTTTTTTCTTTCCATAAATAACTACTTCCAATCACTAGAAACTGAGATTTCTTCTGACTACTATACTCCTTAGTAGTTTTTTTAGCTTTTGTCTTCCCTAGAGCTGACATTTTTGCTTGAGTTTAAGCTTTCTCATGCATTCAGACATTTCTAGAGAAAGAAATGTAGAACTTCTGGGGAAAATATGATCATAGTTAGAAAACTTGGTTGCAAAAATTTGGTTCAAAGACTGGCATAAGAGAAGAGAAATTATCGTAAATCAGAACTGAGTTAATCATTCAGAGCTTCTTTCCCTGATCCCCTTCAGGTTTATGTTTGAGTCTTTAAGGCCTGTCATTAACAATTGAGTAAAAGCTCAAATATCTCCTTGGGACACTGACAGCACAAAGAAGCCATGGTATTGGTGCCAGTAGCTTTTGCAGGAATAGAAGGCATCACCAGCAACTTTGGCTGCAGCATGAAACAATGCCTTAAGGCAGACATCAGCACCCTCCACATTAAGCATTGTTGATCTCAGAGTTTGGCAGGTGCTTGCAGAATGCCCAAGAGCAAGGATTAATAGTATGCTAAGGGTATAAGGGTGGGAGTAGAGGTGGTAATAAGCATGCAACAGGATTCCAGTAGTCCTCCAACCAGTACAGATGAACCAGGCCCCAAGAAGTCCTAGAATTGTCCAGGCTAAAGTTACAATTTAGCAGGAAGGTTTGAGCCAAGGAAATATCCCTTGTTAATATTGTTGAACTTTTTTTTTACTCTCTTAAATGCTTGTGTTTTTACTCCTTTGATGTTGTGACTCAGAAACTGAAGTATTCCAGTTCTCTATCCAATTATTCTAGCCACTGAAACTTCTCCTTTCTAGTCCCAAGGACATAATTGCCCAGTCATCTTTGAAGAATTCTTTTCCCACCAATAATCGAGCTGCTTACAATTAATGAAAAGACTTTTTTAAGAAATAAATATTGCCCTAAAGTTTCATTCTTTTTTAATAGTACTTAATGCACACTTACTATTGATCTAGGATTGTTAATATAATTCTAACAATTCATATGCTAGCTTTTAAAAAAGTTTAATTTTCAACCAAAGCAAAACTTAAAAGAAAAGGCAATACAAAATACTTGAAAAGAAAACCTCAGGAATTTTTGCAGTAGTTTAATGGCAACTAGAAAATTCATTCATACCAAATCAGAGTCTGGATGACCTTGCATTGAGAACTTGTGTCTAATACATGAGGAAAACCAGGGTATGGAGACAAAGGTAGGACAACCTAATGCAGATCCTAAGCCAGCACGTCATTCTTACTCATATGTTGCTATGTTATAATTGTGAACTGAGTTTTCCATTTAGACCAGTATGCATATATTGGATATGTTTACTAAATAGTTTAAGGAAATTTAACACAAATTTAACACAAATTTCAGTGATTTTCAGACTGGCCATTTAACTATGGAACAGTGTGTGCAAATGTACTTGAAATACTTTTACTAAAAGGTGGGTTGTACAACTATTTTATAGCATATACATCTGAAAGATGTCTTTAATATCTGTTTCTAACCCCCCAGATTTACAGGAAGGTAATAGAATTGCTTAGAATTTTTAATTTGTTTCTGATGTTTCAAAGTCACCTAATACAAGTTATGTAGAAATTAAGCAGTACATTTACTTCAAACATTAGGCCCCTCCAAGAATACGTATAAGAGTGAGATACAGGATTCACACATTTCCCAAGGAAACAAATGGATAGTTCTTCAGCAGTTATGGAAGAAAAGGATAATGTGTCCCCATAAAGCTCAAAGGTCCTTATTTCTGAACTTTACATTATCTTTCAATCATACAGGAGTTCTGAAATAAGTGCCTCCTTTAAACTAAAAATAAAGGGATTCAGATAGATGAAATGCATATGGCTGAAAGAGACAATTTGCTCTGTGTGAATTTTGAATACTTTTCAAAGGACTTATTTTTCACTTTCTCTTTTTTAAAATCTTACCCCAAATGTGTTTGGAATATGCTTTTAATTTTATGCCTCATTTCTATGGCAATACTCCAAGGCAAATACTCCTATTTTTCCTACTGTCTTCAGTAGGACTTCTGTCCTTTGTAAAGGATTCTTACTTGATTCCTGAGATTTGTCACCCTCTTCACGATCACTATGGTGATTCAGCACAGTCCAGGTATTTCTGTTTCCTCTTAGGCTAACTCCACCATAACAGTCCAGATTCTTCATACTCCTCTGATTTTAGCACAGTTTCCTGAATGAAAGCTTTTATTAATAATATATTATTAATATATATGTTAATTATCCAGAGAAATGCCTTGTCTTGGGGGAGTGAAGGGTTGTAGTGAATAATCATTATTCATCTGGGTGCTGATTCACATTCCTCATTGCTGAAGTGTGAGAAAAGTCTTGAAGTTTGCACAGCAGATGCAATGTTAGCCTGAGGGAGTATACTGACTTCAAACATCCTATCAGCTCCCATGTAAAACTGGGCTACTCTCTCAAATAAATCTTATTTAAACAGTTGAAATGTAAATACATATGATTTATTAGTTTACTTTTGAGGATACTATTAAGAGGATCAGTTTTGTTCATAATTCAAGAACTTACAAGTATGTTGCATGCTAGATATTTTTTCCTAATAATAAATTGTAGATGTCTTTATTTATTAATTATTCCTGTGAATGTTACATCTTTTCAGAGACAACCCATTATTTTGCTAATCTTTGAACATCCGAATCAGTTAATAACTATGGTTTTGTAGATGAAAGATGCTTAAATGAAAGCCAAGGGATCTGGGTGCTAATCCTTGTTCTGCCAATAATTAGCCACCTGTCTTTGGATAGGTCATTTCACCTCTCTGGGATTTGTTTTCATCTATAAATTGAACATTAAATTTGGATGTAATCTATTATATCTTCTCAACTAAACAATCTTTTTATCCTATGGCAAAATAGGTAACCAGAGCCATAGATTTGCTAATCGAAGTCTTTTCTCTCAGTGTTACATACAACCCTATACACATACCCTGTGTGTCTACATGAATAGTATGAGCATTGAGCTAAGGCAACATCTAAATAATTATGAATACATGTGTAATAATTCATACATAAATGAATATACACAAACAGAATTTTATAAATGATCTTATATTCATCTCTCCTACTATGTATTGGGCCTCATAACTTAATAATCTTTTCCCTATTCAGATATTCCAGCCACACTGACCTCCTGGCTATTATTCCTTCACACTGAGCCCACATGAACCCCAAATACTTTGAACTTGAATTTCCCACTTCCTGAAATGTTATTTTTCTAGATATCTATATCCTTTGTTCCTTCTTTTCCTTTAGGTCTTTGCTCTAATCTCACTTTATCTATAAAAGAATCCTAACTCATCCTGTATAAAAATGCATCCACCATATATATATATATATACACACATATATGAATACATAGATAAAGAGAAAAAATAGGTAAAGTGACTTGAGGAGTATTATTTGGATATCTTGAGGTAATACATACCTAATGGAAGACTGGCTTCCTCTTCTGTGTTTTAATTGCAGAACCATTGTGCCAAATAAGCATATTGTGTTTTGGTGGAAGGAGCAATTTATGTGAAACTTCATTATTGTAATGAGTTCAACTTTACAAACTCATTATATTTTAATTTCTTCACCTGCTAAACCATGAAGTGATAGAAAATATATGAGTGACAGCTGCAGAGGAGGGCTAGAACAAACCACCAGGGAGAGCTTGGAATGACATGTCTCCAAGAAGTTTAGAGGCCAGGAACGTGCAGCTCTCCGTAGAAACTCTGGGAGGCAAGAACTCCCTAAGGTGAATGGAGGTTAGTATCCCTGGTGCCTGGGCTCTTGTCTTTAGGGAAGTAATTTCAAGTACCAATTTAAAATACTAATAGAAAACCGGTGCAAAGGGCTATAAATGTTAACATCAAAGGAAAGGAAAAAGATTATTGAGAGAAGAAAGTTGATCTTTTTGACAAAAACACTTTTCAATAAACTTTATTGTAAAAGTTGAAGACAATGTGTCTACATGGAAATGAGTCACATCTCAGCTGTTGCATCTCTCAAAAATAGCAGACACATAGCTGCTATGTCTCCATCTACCCTAGATCATTGAGATAATGGTCTTTTTTAAACACTGTCATGCAGAAATTCTGGATTTCACAGCATTCCCTGAGTTGATACTTGATTGAACTGAACTTGTCATTTTTCTTTATTCTTGACTTCTAAAAGAAATTAACAAAGCTGTTGATAGTTAACAAAGCAATGAATAAAGTTACCAAAGCAGTTATGGAAGCAAGGCGAATAAAACATTTTCAAGTGCATAATACAAAGATATCCTTCCACCTGTACTTTATCCCAAATCCATTATAGATGAGTGTCTTAATGTTTGTGCCAGGGGTTATTATAATCTTGCTCCCCACCATCTGGGAGGTCTTCCTTTACTGTTTAATCAGTGAGTAAAACAGTTCTAGAATCCTGAGGGTCTGCTTGCTAGAGTTACTGCTATTAATAATACCTTAGCTTGTGTTCCTCTGAATGCACAGCTTGAAACAAGGTCTTGAGTGAAATTAGTTCATTATATTATCCCAGAGAATAAGAGTCGGGGAAAATAGAGAGTGAGATGGGGAAGGAAAAAAATTCCATATAAGGGAGAAAGGCTTGTTTGTCATCCCCATGAAAGGCTTGTTTCAGCTGGGGCCTTCTGAGAAGCACACAGACTGCCTCTCCATCACTTCCTTTTTTCTATTCATTGAGGATGGCCCCTGAATGCCAATGTCCCCATGTTTCTGAGGCCCTCCTGCTGCTGTTAAGTGTTCACTGTGTAGGAGGAGTCCCAGGGCTGAAAATGAAGTGCTGACATGCACATAAAGGAAGGCCCTGACAGCTTAAAGTGAATCTTGGACTGGGAAGTCTGTACTGCTACCATTTACCCAAGCTTTGAATGGAATCAGAGATAAGACCAAGATGATGTGACTGAACAACTATTACCATGGGCCTCATAAATCGACTATTTAACAAAAGTTTTTATGCCATTAAATTCAGGCATATAAATGTAATTTTCAGAATGTACTTTCACCCCTTCTTTAATAAAAATTATCTGGACAACATATCCTGTCTCCAGACATTTTGCAAGTCAGTGATTCTACATGATCACAATAAAATTTTAACGGATTGTGAAAAAAACAAGGTAGAAGATTTAAGCCATAGTCTTCAAATTAAAAAAAAAAGACTTTCCAGATGTTAGCAGAGGCATGGATAGCAAATTTCAGGTCCTCAATTCTATAGGTAGACTTTTCCAAAACTGATAGGACTAAGAATCAATCTACTAGCCCTTGATCTCCACCTCTCCTTCCATAGCTACCTTTCTGCTGTTTTGCAAAGGAAAGGCATTCTTACTGGCATCTTACTATTGTGTGTTATCTCGGGTATGGAACACTCCAGGGGGACAAACAAAAACACAGTCAGGAATGCATTGCCCCTAAAAACCAGAGAGATTTGCTAAGACATTCTGAGAAGGTTGGCTATTTTTTTCTGTTTTAAAATCAGAATTTAGAAGGAGAAAGTTTTCACAGGATACTTATCAACCTATTTATTAGTTAAAAAGTAAAGTTAAATTGTTCTGAAATGAATTACTTCTGCTTTGGTTGGTTGGTCTGATGATGTGAATGGACTCTGTCAACTCCCTTATATGGCAGATACTGTCCAGAAACAAAATAAACTAAATCTCCAGATTCAACATTTAATAAATATATATTTAATGAAATGTTACCACAGAATACATTGAGATACAAGCTACGAAACAGTTCAACCTTAAGATAAAATTCTATTTTTCTATGATTAACTGTGTGAGGAATAGATGATTTACAAAATAAGGGATTAAAGAGTAAACATTTTGAGTATAACTAAGGTTAGAAGAGGATTACTGATTATTACATTTGCATTTGTCAGAATATCATTAATAAGTACTTTAGTAATACTGGAGGAAATACTCACCTCCCAAGTTATCCAACATAAGAAGGTTCAAATGGAATATACTAAGGTATCAGAGACTTAAAAGGAGTGAGTTGAGGTTGAAGCCTGGCTTGATTCCTGCGATAACTCAAGAAAACAGGCCACGGATCTAAGCAAACAACTTATTGATTGAGAATGTACCCCTTCCCTCACAAGGGAGTAGACGGTTGAGGCTAAGCATTTATCCTCATCAGCGACTTTGTTGATAGCTTCATACCATGGCGCACAATTTTAATTGAATGCTTAGATAGCAATCAGTGCCTGGCTTGGATTTCTTTGTTTTCTTGAATCTTGTCCATGGAAACAACAACAACAAAAAGAACTCACTTCTTTTAGCTTTGTTCACTTCTTTTAACCTCTCTGACAGTTGCACTCTCAAGTTTTCCAGCTGATTTTATATCCTTATGTCTGAAAATAAAGTTGATGAAGCATTACTGTCTATGTAGCCATTATAACTTCATTAAGATTTTCTATACAGATCTCTGTCTCTCTCTGGATAGAATATAAAAATAATAATAATAATCATGCCTCAGACATGAAAAATTATTGATTCAAGTTCTGAGTAAAATAAAATTAATTTATTCTTTTGTTGGGTTTGTGAAAGAACCCTAAAGGCAATCAGGCAGTGAAGCCTACTGAAGATAGACATGGACCTTAAAACAAAATAAAACAAACAAAAGAAAATTGAGACTGCCAAGAAAAATAATGTTTAAGAAATGCTTCCTTTTTTTGTTTTTGTCATTCTCCTATATGTATTTGATAATGTAATCTAATGTGTATTTATGGGCATCTCTGAGTACATACTTCTAGTAAATTTTTATAAGCAAATAAGAATTATCATTATGTCAAAATGTGGTTTTATTGGTATATATGTGTACGGAAGTGAAAACTTCATTTCAGAAAACATAATATATAGTCCTTTGTGCCTGTAAAATTTTAGAGGAGATGGTAGATGTTTATATCAATCAATGATATTAGGAATGACTTCCTGTAACATAGCTCTTAACCATGTGCTAAGTTCTGTGCTACACTTTGTATACATTATTTTATTTATCCTACAATAACCTAATGAGGTGTGTTGTGTTAGGATCATTTTGCACTTACAGAAACTGAGGATACTAAATGAAATCATTTCTCCATATCTTACAGTAAATGAGAGGAACAGAATTTGAATGCTGCCCTGCTTGATTCCAAAGCTTGTGTTCTTAACCACTATGTTTTATAGTGTTTTCTCTGCTTTTACATTACACTTATGGCTCATTCATAAAAAATGGCCACTATTACCACATTTCCTTGCTAATAAGAATTATAAGAATCATTGGGGATGGTCTTCTGCTATAAAACTTTGGTCTAAAAAAAACACTTTGGTCTGAGAAAAGACAAAAGTGATCTAATTTTTTTTCTTCTAAGCACTGTTGATTCTCGCTGGAGTTTTCTAAGTGAAGTTTCTAAGTAGAAAACAAGAAGAAACACACACACAGACACGAGAAGCATAACTCTACCCATCTGATAATGTGCAGGCATTCAAGTGTTTGTGCTGACTAGAAACCTTTCTCTGCTGCTATAATCTACTTGAGTAGGTAGCTGCACTCTGACTCCAAACAGCTGATATATTTTACAAGCTAAACAAGTCAGTTTCCTTCCTTTCCAGCTGTGCTTTGGATACCTATTCATTTCTTACTACCTAGAAACAATCTCCTCAAGCTGCTCTCAAGAGTCCTAACCACTCTCCTGGATATTCCCCTAAGTTTTCTTTCTGTTTCCAAGAGCATAAGTAGTCTACCATAGATGGCTAGCCTGACAGAATCAATGCCTATATTCTTAGGTTAGACTTCATCCGGTTTCATAGGGTGAAGTGGGGAGGTGAAAGAATGTCAGAGGTTTCTTGCAGCACATGGGCTCTCTGGTTGAGGCACATGGGCTCAGTAGTTGCAGTGCACCAGCTTAGTTGCCCCGCCGCGTGTGAGATCCTAGTTCCCTGACCAAGGATTGAACCCGTGTCCCTGGCATTGGAAGGCAGATTATTTACCACTGGACCACCAGGGAAGTCCCGTGTCAGAGGTTTCTTTATGTGACTAAATATACGAGTACCTTAGTAAAAAATAAAAATAATAATTTTCATGAATGGGTTATTTGCATATAAGAAAGAACTGAAGAAAATTATGTACAAGATAGCATTTCAATTATGCATGGACTAGAAGGAGAATATGACCACAAGCCAATGCCTTATCCTAAAACCGCATTCTCTTAGTACTGATGATCAAGGAAAGACTTACTATGAATCTGCTGAGGCTTTGTGCCAAAAAATTGTGCCAATTATCTATATACTCATTTGCTACTGTTCTCTAAGGATTGCTGGCTGCACTTTTTACATTTTAAAATTTGAATCAGGTTGTTTCCTCTTTTATTCAGTCTCATTACATACATTTAGTTTGCTTTGTGTGTATGTATGTGTATGCGTGTGTGTGATAGGTACAGGTGCTTGGAGATAAAGTAATACATTTGTTAGTCATTTAACCAAGAAATATTTTATTGAGCGTATACTATGAGCTAGACACTGTTCAGGGTACTGGGTCTATTCCAGTGGTGAAGACTGACAAAATCTGTGCCCTTTGGAAGCATATATTTTCCTAGGAAATATATTTAACAAGATAAAAAAGAAAACATAATGCAATTTAAATGTAATAAAAAATAAAGCAGGATAAAGGGGTGGAATGTGATAGAAGTTGGTGATTAATAGTTTAGGTAACAGTGATGTGATGGTTAATTTTATGTGTCAGCTTGATTGGGTCACAAGTGCTGTGATATTTAGTTAAATACTATTCTGAGTCTATATGAAGGTGTTTTCAGATGAGATTAGCATTTGAGTCAGTAGACTGAGTAAAGCAGATTGCCCTCCCTACTGTGGGTGCACATCATCTAATGCATTGAGGGCCTGAATAAAAAGGCCCAGGAAAGGAGAATTTGCCATCTCGCTCCTGTCTGATGGAGCTGGAACATAATCTTCTCCTGCCTTCAGACTGGAACTTACACCATCAGCTCTCCTGGTTCTCCAGCTTGCAGAGAGGATCATGGGACTTTACAGCCTCTGTAATCATCCTGTGAGGAAACCTCTTATAGTAAATCTCTCTCTCTCTCTCTCTCTCTCTCTCTCTCTCTCTATATATATATATATATATATATGCATACACACACACATATATATACATACATATATTTGTATACATACATATATATGTATATTTTATATGTGTTCATTTATATATATAACCAATAGACGATCTACATATATACAAACACACACGTGTATATATATTATATATATATATATGTATACATGTAATTGGTTCTGTTTCTTGAAGAACCCTGATGAATACAGTTTACCAGGGAAGCCTCTGCAAAGGTCCTGAGGAGAGAATACATTTGGTGTTTGAGGAGCAGTAAGAATAGTGTGGCTGAAGCAAGTTCTGTGGAAGGTGGAGAGTCAGAGAAGAAGAGGTCAGGTGAGGGGGCAGGGTTTAGCTCATATAGGTACTAAATCACTAGAATTTAATTCTAAATGTGTTGAAAGGTCAATAGATATATATTAAAAACATTGCTGTGGTGATCCTGTGACAAATGAACTCTTTGAGGCAAGAATGGAAGGATCGTGATAAATGGTCCAAGAGTCATAATGATGGGTTGTACTTGAGAGACCATAGAAAGGGGACAGATTAGGGGTATGAATGAAGGTACAATTGATAGATGTGGGTAAAGAATTTTAATAGGTGTTTGAAGAGAAAAAGGAGTAAGGATAACTTATAAAATTGTTGCAGTCAATCTCCAAAGCAGAAAGGACCACCACTCAAAATTGTCCAGACTGATGATGCCAAATACACACTAAGAGGGTATGAAAAGTTTTCTTACTCACATAATTGAGGTCACTGGTGAGAGTAGCGTGGACCTCTCAAGCAAGTCCAAAATGGCTTGAGAGCACCAGGAAAGGAGACTGGCTCAGGGCTTTATTGTGATCAGGCATGGAACTAGAGAAAGAGGTCCCATATGCATAGTTTGAATCTCCTGTTTGTACCAAAGGAGGGAGCACCCAGGGTTTCTTATCAGCTTTTGCTCAGAAGTGAGACACAAGGGGAGAAGGAGAAAAGCTGTCAGCAGTCAAACAACAAAAATAGAGTCAGACTCCTTGCACAAAGATCTAGATCTGGATGAATAAATGAATGGTAGTGCCATTTCAGGAGACAAGGAAATCTGATGGAGGAGCCATATTGGTAGGAACTGGGGAGTAAAGTGTTCTGCTGTGAGCTTATTATGTCTGAGATGTCTATTTATTATCTACCCTTTTCTATCTCTCTGCTCTCATTTCTTGACACTCTTCCCCTCCATCTGTTCTAAATAAAAATATTACAAGTTGTAATTAAAGGTGTCTGGTAGAAATATGTTATATGCTTAAGGATCTCATGGCCCATGGTGGTAAGCAAATAAGTACACCAACACTAAACTCAGAACATGTGAAAATACTATGGAAGCAACATTTATAGAATTCCAGAGGTCCCTAGAAAATTGGCACCTAATGTTACTTGGACAAATGAGAAAAAGTTCTATGGGGGAAGTTAACATTTTAAGCTGAATCCTGTAGGAGTCAGACACCTGGGAAAGGTGGAAGCTGGGTAAAGCTTTTATAGGCAGAGCAAGCAGCATCTGTAAAGACTTGGAGTAATTATGAGTCATTAAGTACAGAGTATTCACTGAACCAACAATAAATAATTCTCAAATTTTGATAAATATAATTTGCTTAATTTTGAGGAGTGCCGTTTGATCTCTATTGTGTTGCTCATAACAGGTCTTTTTAAGGTTTTCCTAACATTAACTTGGAGATCAGTGGGTAAAAGTAAACCAAATCTTTTTAAAATCTTAGGATCCAGGACAAGGGGCAACCTCTAGCATACTTTATGCAAGTAGAAATATCTGATCCTCTGTTATTTAAACGCCAGGATATCTGGGGCATATCTGTGCATTCATTGTTACCATACACAAGGCTTGGTATTAACAAAACTATTATTTAGATAGCTCTGTACTATTCAGTCTTATCTCTGGTCTGCTAATTAATAATAATACTGTACTATCGATGTAAGCCAGGTTTTTTTGGTTTAGGTTTTTGTATTGCTTTTCTATTTCTTGTTATCTGTTGAATGTTTGGTCAATTGACTAGATTTCAACTCATTTTGTACTATGCTGAGGCACAAAAGTGGATCAAGAGTTCTGGGTTGGGCTTCCCTGGTGGCGCAGTGGTTGAGAGTATGCCTGCCGGTGCAGGGGACGCAGGTTCGTGCCCTGGTCCGGGAGGATCCCACATACTGCGGAGCGGCTGGGCCCGTGGGCCATGGCTGCTGGGTCTGCGCGTCTGGAGCCTGTGCTCCGCAATGGGAGAGGCTGCAACAGTGAGAGGCCCGCGTACCGCAAAAAAAAAGAGAGTTCTGGGTTGAAAAGCATCCTAGTCTGATGGAAAAGAAGACTTTGGTCAACTATTAGTGCCTGTCATAGTTGGAGGGCTGGGATTACAGGTTTCTTGTGTTCCACATTTACCATTCCTTATTTAAGTGAAATGGTAAAGTAACTAAAATTTATCATTTTACTTTGTTCTCCTATTTCAATGCCACTATTCTTCTCACCTACTCTCCTCCCCATGCCAAGCACCTAGGATATATCCAAAACTGCTATAAGCTGACTTCAAATAATTTTTAAGATCTCAAAAAATTAAAATGTGAGGGTACCACCATACAGAGAGTGTTTGCCTTCTAAAGAGGCCTGTAATTGTAGAAATAACTTTATGTGTTGTCTGAATAATGCGAGTTTAAAATCTCTACATTGGTGTTTGGCATAGTGGCCCCTTCATAATGCTCTCCAGTTGTCTGGCAGTGACCATCAGTTTTCTAATAAGGCTGCCTCTGTGCTTCCTTGGACTTATTTTAGGATTCAGAGTTGTCTGATTTCTGGCTTGGTTACTCACCATTCCTTCAATTCCATTTTACTGACCCAATTTCTAGCTTCTATAGGTCTTCTCCAGCTTTCATAACTCTATTGACTATTATTTCTATTAGTTCTATATAGTAATTAGCTCAGTCCATGGACCAATATGGATGCCTAACCCATATTTGTCATGAAATCAGTAAGAGTTAATACTTTCAGAAGTATGGGAGAGTTCAAATTACTATGCAAATCTGATGCCCAAACAGGATGATACCATTTGAAATCTGTTGCTAACTAGTTGGTATAATTAGTGTTCATTATAACACATCAAATATATTCCTTATCAGCACTCAGTAGTAGATAGAAATGGCTGTAATCCAGAGTACAGTCTGTTTCTATAGTTACAATGGAAGTAACTTCCTTTGCCACCAAAGCAAATGTCAAAAGCACAATCTTAGATAATGAGTGCATAATGCCATTATGTTAGCTTCTCATCCTTCATGTGGCCTTCATTTCATTTTTAGTTAAAAATGAATGACTGAGAGTATTTATTGTGAAGATAATTGATTAACTATAAGTTTTTCAAATATCAACTTTTGTTAAAGAAATCTACAGAAATACCCTAAGTCAGAAACCACCATCTTATTGATTGAATGAAAGAAAAAAAGTCAGTAAAGCAAGACAGATTTAATGTAGACATGAAAGAGGTAATAACAAAATATAGAATCAAAATTACAGACATAAACTCAGAATATAACTTAGTTTAAATTTATTTTAAATTTATTTTTCTTATTAAATACTTTTGTATTGATTTCACTTTCTCCTAAAAGCAGATTAAAAATTAGTTTTCTTCTATATATCGACATTATAATTTTAAGGCATTATTAAAATGATGGCTATTCAGAATAAATATGATTATTGCCTACTTTCATGCAAACTTAGGCATTTTATTTCTATTGAATGAAGTTGTTTGGAGAACCAGAAAACTTTTCTTTTTTTTACGTAAGAATCTTTACCTTGAGCACATTTTCATAATAATTTTTGATTGGCCTCTCAGAACCTTTCCTGAGGTTACATTCTTACAGTTGCAAATTTGTGAAACTCTCGTTTCAAGAAACAACGAAGGATATATTGGTTTTATGATCTGGTAATAGAATGTCCAGTTTTACATGCTCAATTTTAATGAAAATGTGGTGAATGCAAAAAGCCTTTCAAACTGTCACTGTGTATGTCAAACACATGCAGTTACTGTTTGTATACTAAAATCCCTTCTGGCCTGACAGCATGCCTACACATTTTTTTTTTTTTTTAATTAAAGTATCCACGTCTCTCACTCTTTCTCTTTCTGTATCACAGAGGGAACAACCCTCTCAGTTAGTAGGAGCTCTAACCAGTTATGGACACTACTAGATCTTTAGAATTATCCGATTATAAGCAATATGCTTCCATAGATATTTTCCTTGCTCTCTTTCAGACTCAGTTGCGTGTTCCATAAAGAGGTAATAGGAAGGGCATTATCATCTATGTCCAGTATAATTCTGAAACAGTCAGGCAATAAGTGGAAGCAGCTGATGCTTTCCTAATTGTGACTAGTGCAGAGAAAATAAGGAAAAGAATAGTGAGGAAGAGCTTTTAAGGTCCCATTTCCCATGTCAGGCACAGAGCATCTGGACTGAGGTTACTTTGCAAGCAGTTTGTGACTTCTAATGGCAACATTAGGACCAACAGTATATACATATCATAACGTTAAGAAGAAACTGATGTAGGGCTTCCCTGGTGGCGCAGTGGTTGAGAGTCTGCCTGCTGATGCAGGGGACACGCGTTCGTGCCCCGGTCTGGGAGGATCCCACATGCCGCGGAGCGGCTGGGCCCGTGAGCCATGGCTGCTGAGCCTGCGCGTCCGGAGCCTGTGCTCCGCAATGGGAGAGACCACAACAGTGAGAGGCCCGCATACCGAAAAAAAAAAAAAAAAAAAGAAGAAACTGATGTATAAATTTTGCTGTTTTAGGGTTTAAGTGAATTAGCATTGTTCGTGTGTTTGGGGAAGATGTTACAATTGGCCATTATCTAAAGACAAGGACATGCTTCTCAATATTAATTTCATATTACTTGGTGGCTCCTTTAATTCTCCAGAGTAAGAAAATGATTGTAATTGTAAAACTTATCATAATGGTGCACGTTAAAAATTAGTTCTATTACAGGAAAACAAATGGATATTTTTTGGTTGCAAAGCACAGAAATCAATTCCGACTTGCTTAAACCCAAAGGAGATTTTTTTGTTGTTTTTTTTAATCGGGTAAAATAGTTTATTTTAAACAACAAAGATCTGAAAAGGTTATTGACAGATTGGATTCACGTGCTTTTCTTCCAGAATGTTGTTGATGAGCTCCCTGAAAGCTAGATTAGCATTTTATATGAAAGTCTTAAATGTTTAGAAAATAAATACAGAGTTTAAGTAGGACAGGAAGTTGTGGAAGTATGCTATGAAAAAATCGGATGAATTAAATTCCAAACTTATTATGTCCAAATTAATAAGCCAGAAAAAAGTGACAGGGAAACACACACCCAAAATGTTCTTCAGAAGAACAAGAGTAAAGAATGGGGGAGAAAGTGAGCATAAGCAGTACATGAATTGAAAATAAAATATGATACACAGAATATGGCAACAGCAGGGTATAGGATAGAATGAGTTGGGACAGTGTAATCCCGAAAATATCTCTTCAGTCAGAGATCACAAGCCTCTGGATTTAGAGTGAGACATAAAATAGGATACTGAGGTGTGACCAGGTGGTTTTTGAAGACTGAATGGGGGCTACCTAATTATAACTTGCCTGAAGCTATAGAATCACAGTATAATTTAATGTAACCATAAAATGTAGTTAATGGGAGAGAAAACATGTCATGCTGGAAAAGAAAAAGTTGTGAGAAAAGTTAGTATACATACCGACAGGGCTCTTTCAGGGCCCTGTACAGGCTCTGCCTGTACTGATAAAAGGGTAGCATAACAGGTTTCTAAGGATGGGAAGGAGTACAGCTCTCACTTGCAGCATATTCCAAAAGAGGTTGGAGCGGCAGATGAAGCTTCGCTTACCCACCACTCTCCACGGCCCAGGGGTTAGGGACCCCTGACCTGGGCCCTCAAGGCTGTCACCAGAGAAAAGAATCATATCCCTTGGTGCCAAAGCTTGAGAAAGGATCTCAGTTGAATAAGAGTCCACACTGACAAATTAAAGTTTTTAAAGTTTATGTCTTATATAAAGGAAGTGTCTTTGTTTATTGTTTTTAGAGTTGCCAGTACAAGCAGCATGCTAAGTAAACAACAACAAAATACCAAGTAATTCTGAATTGTATACACAATATTGTATCACCAAAAATATGGCATTTTGTAGAAGAATGTAGCTGTATCATCACTCAATAGTCATAATAAATTAAAATAAAGGCAAAGAGTTAATGTCAGTATTAAAATACATTTATGAGTATACAATAAATATTTTGCCTGAAATTTTTATTTCAGCATTTTAAGAACATTAGTTAACAGTTTTGAGTAAATACCACGCAACAGATAATAAAATAAATGCTAAATTCAATCATCTTACTTAGTCCTCACAACACTTTGAGGTGGAGACTATTAGCACACATTTATACCCCATGTTTTACAGATGGGAAAATGTGAGGTTAGAGGAGTTGTCCAAGATCAACAGATATCTGTGTCTATGCCCACCTGTTTACATTCTATTTTCTTTTGATTACAAACACTAATTTTTCTTGAAAGAATGTGCCTCTCAGTTTATATACATTGTGGACTGTGTATATAAATCAGGACATAAAAGTCAACTCAAAATTGATCATAGATCTAAATAAAAGTGTTAAAACTGTGAAACTCTTAAGAGAAAACAGTAAATATTTGTGGCTTTAGATTAGGCGATACATTCTTAGATATGACATCAAAAGCACAGGCAACTTTCTTGTGATGGCTTTGCCTAGTTTTCATATCAGTACAACACAGGTCTCATAGAATAAGTTGGAAATTATCACTTCCTATTCTGTTTTTGGGAAGAGTCTGTGAAAGATTAGTGTTAACTCTTCTTTAAATGTTTGGTAGGATTCATCAGTGAAGCCATATGGGCTTGTGCTTTTCTTTGTGGGTTTGTGATTACTAATTCAATCTCTTTGATTGTTACAGATCTATTCAATGGTCAATGTCTTCTTGAATCAGTTTTGGTAGCTTGTGTTTTTCTAGGAAATTGAACTAAGTAATTTGCTCATATTTGTTTGTAGTTAATTTGTTAGTACATCGTTTTCATTTAATCTTTTAAAGTTCTCATTTCTGTAAGGTCAATAGTGGTATCTTCTATTTGATTCCTGAGATTGATAATTTGAATTTGTTCTCTTCTTTTTCTTTATCAGTCTAACTAAAAGTTTGTCAGTTCTATTGATCTTTTTGGAGACCAATTTTAGGTTTCATCAATATGCTCTATTGTTTTCCTAATCTTTATTTTGTTTATTTACATTTTAATCTTTACTGTTTCCTATTTTTTCTGTTTGCTTTGGTTTAATTTGCTCTTATTTTTCCAGTGCCTTAAGGTGAAGGTTAGATTACTTATTTGAAATCTTCTTTCTTAGTAATGTATTTACAATTATAAATTTCTCTTTGAGCACAGCCCTAGTTACTTCTCATAAGTTTGAGAATTTGTGTTTTATTTCATTCATCTCAAGGCATTTTACAATTTACTTTGTGATGTCTTGTTGATCCATTAGTTATTGAGATGTGCAGTTTAATCTCCACATATTCAAGACTATCCCAATTATCTTCTGTTATTGATTTCTAACTTAATTCCACTGTGGTCAGAAAACATACTTTGCAATATTTTAATCCTTTTGAATATGTTTAGGCTTACTTTATATATGAGCACATGTTTTTTTTCTGGAGAATATTCATTGGCACTTGAGAAGAATATGCATTCTGCTATTGTTGGGTGGATTATTCCACATGTACCTGTTAGATCTATTTGTTTTTTAATATTGCTCAGATGTTCTATTTCCTTGTTGACCTTCTGCCTAGTTGTTCTATTTATTATTGAAAATGTTGCGTTAATATCTCTATTATTGTTAAACTTTCTATTCCTCCCTTTAATTCAGTCATTTTTTTTGCTTCATGAAATTTACCATGTTTCAGAGCATCTCATTGTTTGATAAGTACCATAAAAGGTATACATGTACTTTAATATGAATATTTACTCTTACCTTAAGCTTAGCCCAGACAACCAAGTCTCCTCCAGGGAGGGAAAAAAAGAAAATCTGGAAAATACTCCTGGGGAATGTAGCAAAGAAGTAACTATTAGACCAAAAAAGACATCCAATTTTTTTATGGTCTACTTGCCAAAAACATTATAAGACACACGAGAGAATGTACCTGAATGTCTCTGAAATTACTCAGTTGTAACAGAAAGTGATCTTGTTGTAATGCTATAGGTAATTCCTGTTACTAACTTTGAACAGTTTTGAACAAACATAAAAGAATTAATTGAGCAAAAATGATTTTAGGAAAGCCTAATGACTGATTTTAAAGACTATCTCTCTTAGGTATACAAACCTTTTCTGATTATGTCTTCCATTATCTTTATAAAGCAGGGGATAAAAATGAGAGTTCAAAATACAAGATTGAGTGTTTGGCGACACTGACAATTACCTGCCTAATGTTTCTGGTTTTGACAGTAGCCAAGGAAATCAGAAATATGCAAAGAAAGGAAATTTCATCATTGTGGGAAAAAAATCAACGGGTTTTTTGATTACTTTCACTGAAGAAACATTGTCTTCAGTGCTCTCTCTCTGATCATCAATAATACTGAGCACTAAAATTTTCTATTACTATTGACTTATTCTCAGGAGAATTGAGCTATATCCAGGCAAAATAGATATGCTATTATGGGACAAACTTATGGAAATATAACACTTGGTAAGGTATTGGAAAAAAAGAGAATTGTGTCATTTTGTGAACAGAAAAATCAAAAAGCTATCAAATATACTGTAGAATATAAAACTTTATTCTAACTTGACTGTCTCTTTAGTGCCACTTCTCCACTCAGAAGCCACCATATGAGGCATAAAGTTGCAGCACAGATTGCAACTGATTGTTTCTGTTCGGTTTTATTTTTTTATACATTTATTTATTTTTGACTGCGTTAGGTCTTCATTGCTACGTGCGGGTTTTCTCTAGTTGAGGCGAGTGGGGGCTACTCTTTGTTGAGGAGCACAGGCTCTAGGCACACGGGATTCAGTAGTTGTGGCGCACGGGCTTAGTTGCTCCGCGGCATGTGGGATCTTCCTAGACCAAGGCTCAAACCCATGTCTCCTGCATTGGCAGGTGGATTCTTAACCACTGCACCACCAGGGAAGTCCCAACCGATTATTTTACGAACTTGGTCCATGCTTATAGATACCAGTTGACCTATTGCACCTGGAACAAATTTCTTCAAAAGTGCTTAAGAAAGTGGTTATCTACAAGATGAAGGAAGGGCAGAGTTGAAAACAATAATAGTCTTCAAGATAAAACAAATATTTTCTTTCATATTTGAACAACAAACATTCATAAAGAGGTCACATTATTATAAGCATTTGGATTAAATCAGTAAGGGATCTCTAAAATAGTTAACATGTGGTTCTTTATCTGGAACAGAAAAACAAAAATTATCAAATGTTAGTCAAGGACAATGTATTTACACATTTCTTCAGGACAAATAAAAGTTATCAAAAATATGAATAGTATTGGATTGGTGAAAAAGATAAGAGGTTAATCTGGGTGGATTGTGAAGACCCAATAGAACATATGAGATCTGAGAAAATGGGATTATTTCAATAAACAGTGAGAAATGAGGAAATCATTATAGGAAGCAGAAATGCACTAGCAAAATAAAGGTGGTTTGAGAGCAGGACATGGATTGGTTTGACCTAGTAAAGGCTTTTGCTTCCAGCCAGCACAGGATAAGTCTAAATTTGTGATATCAGGGACAGACCTCCAATGGTAGCTGAATAGACTTCCTAAGATGTCAGGAAGGGCCTCCTACAACTAAGCCAGTTAATGTAATCAGGTTTGTCCTGCAGCAGTTCACAGGTTAGATTAGGGCAGTTTGGAGATGAGAGGACCAGTGAATATTTTACAGGAATATACCAGTGGCTTTCAAAAGCAATTGCATAGGTAACTAAGGACTAATATATATATATATTTTTTTTTTCCAGTGAAAGCTACATATCTGAAGGAATGAGAGGAGCGAAAGGAAGATACTAATATTTCAAGTAAACTGTGTTTGAGCAATGGAATTAATCTTGGTTATCAGCTCAATTAAAACAATTTTAAGAAAGAGACAGATACATTTGAACAATTTAGAAAACATAATGTGTTCAGCATGCCTGATTTTCAAATCTAACCACACCATTTCCTAGAATTCTGAACTTGAGTAAATGAACTAGTCTGTCATTTCCTCATGGCTAAAGCAACATAACAATAATAGTACCTACTTCAAAGGGTTTTTGCAAAAACTGAATGAAAAAATTCATCTAGAGTATACAGATTGGTGCCTTGAATATTAAAATGTACTCAGGAAAAAGCTGGCTTATATAATTATGATTATTAGTAAAACTCATTACATGCAGAAATCAGAATTTGTTTTTGGAATGTTAAGCTTCAGTATCTTTCAACACAAACACTTAAGCTTTCTTAAGGTAGTAAGTGTATTTTGCTAAAGCAATTTCAATTGTATTTTTTTAAACCACATTGCATTGCACACTGTTAATATAGTTTTTTTTTTAATTGTAAAACAAATAGAGGAGCTATGCCCACCATTCAAAGAAATACATTTGGCAGGTTAGTTATATCTCATTTTTTAAATTTAATATACTGTAAGGTACATCCAAGTAGACTTTGTTTAAAGTTAATTAAAAAATTTAACACCCAACATTAATGATTTTAGTATGTCGGTCTTGGTGCTTCACTGAAATGGTGAGGTTCTTGAATTAAGCTTTTCATTAAATTATAAATCTCTTTAGGCTCATTGTGCTAGAAGAGGTTTGTTAAAATGAATATTCCTTTTTAAAGTGGAGAAAAAAATAAGTGCCTAAGGGAAAAACAATTAAAGTATGTTAGTAGTGCAAAGTTTTGATAGGATTACTTGTAGAGAGATAACTAAAGGGAAACAGGTGGATAGATAGGTCTATCATCTGGAAGATGACTGATTGGGTGACCGTTTCAGTATGGAGGAATAAGAGAGCTATAAGTCTAAACGTCTCAGAGGTGTGAAGTGGGGGTGACTCCCAGGTATATCCTTGGATGCCTCAGTCCTTTGGCACTCAGACATTCACAGTCATACAAGGAGAGCTGAGTATGTATGTACAACCTCAGCATGGGAGAGCCAGCTTAGGGTCTCTTTCCACTGATATGCAGATACCTGTACAGCCACCAAAAGTGTACATGATCATGCCCATTTTTTTGTGCTTCTGCAGCTCATCAATATTGGTCACAAATTGCTGTTTAAAAATTTCAACAATAAATGCAGGAATTTAGTCTACTGCATAGTGCTTAGTAGGACTTACATGTACCTTGAAATTAGTATGAATATTTTCCTAGAAATTGTCTTGAGTTAATGTTAGAAGAGATATTTAATGAAGTATTAAGTTCTTAGTCTTCTCTAAGGGTAGAGAAAAGGCCACATAACAAGCCATTTGCTTCTTTACTAGTTCACTTTCCAATTTTCAGGAGGTAAGCAATCATTTTGAAAGTTTTCTAGATCCTTGGCTCAAATATATTAATTAGTTCATCTTCCTGAAGCTTATATTTAGATTATATAGGCTTGTATGTAACCCCTTTCCATCACCTAATTATATCACTTACTATATTCTTAATTTAAACAAACAAGTTTGAGTTTAATGGCTCAAATTATTATTTAGGTTACATTGTTTCAAAAGTCAGCTACTACTCCTAATATGTAAGATCAATGTATTATTCCTCAGATGTGCGTGTGTGTGTGTGTGTGTGTGTGTGTATGTGTGTGTGTGTATGAAGAGAGGGGTAGGGTGGGGAGAGGGATAGAGGGAGAGAGAGAGAAATTCTCTTGAGATCAACTATTCCTGATATTTTGAAGAATACAGGTCAGCTACATTATAAAATGTTCTTCATTTTAAGCTTGTCTCATATATTCTCACTATCCTGATGTTCTGATTTATTCCATACATCTTTACATTAGTTTTAAATATTTTAATAAGCAGGTTAACATTAGTTATAAAAAATGGTTTTGCTTGTGGCACCAAGAGGCTATACCTGAACCTCACTTTGAATACAGGGCCTAATTCTCCCATTAGACTAAGTAGTGAAGTGCGGAAAGTGTGGTGAGGCAGGAACTAGAGGGCTCTGGAAAACCTTGAACATCTTTATTTTCTCTTTCTTCACCCAGTCTCTTGGAGGTGACCAAGAAGGACCTGAAGTGTTGAGTACATTTTTCTCTTTCTCTCCTTTTTTACAGTATGAATAACTACCATTTACTGATTTACTGTCAATATATGCCTTTCTATAGTGGACATTTGCAAATTCACTATAGGTGAGGAAAGCACTATCCTCAAAGAACGGAAGTTACTTGTCCAGGTCACATGGGTAGTAAGTGGCAGGGTCAGGAGTGAACTCAGTATCTGGATTTCCTAGACCATCAATGGTCTCCACTGATTTCAAACACAGAAGAACAAAAAAAAGTCAAAAGTACAAGAGAATAGAACAAATTTATGAGTAAATGTCAGTACTAAGAGCTGCCAAGAAGAAAGGAAACCCTAATGAAGTGTCCCAAATGCTAAGAATTGCTGTTTCTTTTTCACTCTAAAAGGAAAAGTGTGTTGGTAGACTCATGATATTTATAAACTGTTTGTTTTTTTGGAAAGGGAGCAACAAGAGGAGATAGGGTATAGGATATAGATGAAAGTCTCAGTGTGGGAATAGCCAGAGTGGTGGCCAGAATAAGCATCATCTGGGACTTCCCTAGTGGTGTAGTGGCTAAGAATCCACCTGCCAGTGCAGGGGATGAGGGTTCGAGCCCTGGTCTGGGAAGATCCCACATGCCGCAGAGCGACTGATCCCATAAGCCACAACTGCTGAGCATGCATGCCACAGCTACTGAAGCCCGTGTGCCTAGAGCCTGTGCTCCACAACAAGAGAAGCCACCACAATGAGAAGCCCGTGCACCACAACGAGTAGTGACCCCCACTCGCTGCAACTAGAGAAAGCCCGTGCGCAGCAACGAAGACCCAATGTACCCCAAAAATAAATAAATAAATAGATTTATATAAAAATAAAGAAGCATCATCTATGAAAAGATCAGAGGTTGGCAATCTGGGGAACCAGGCCGTGGAAAGTAAAGGATACTCTGACCAAGAAGAACAAAGAAAGTTTCTGAGGCCTTGGATGAGTGGAAAAGACAGTGAACACCTAGGGCCAAGAAATCATTATGTGGATAGAAGAACATGACAGGACCACAATCTATATTTCAAAAGACTAAAGGCATGAAGACATTTCCATCAGTCCCATGGGGGCAGCCTGGAGAGCAGGGCAGGCGTTTTCTGGGTACATAGTGACTAGTCCCTAAATCCTTTATACCTCTCTTTCTTTCACATGCAGTGGGGATGGTGCAGACATAGCTGCCATTTAACTGGTATATATGGTATACCTTTAACAGTTTTTTAAATATTGTAAAAATCTCTTTCCAGAATGTAGGCACTTCCTTGAGAGCTATGAGCACCCACTACCACCTTGCCCTTTCCCCCAGGACTCTGCTTCAGCACTACACACAGTGCCTATTCTGATAGTCCCTATTCTGATGGTTTGATCCCATCATATTTTGGTTTTTTTCTCCA
Organism: Phocoena sinus; assembly: GCF_008692025.1. Lineage (NCBI taxonomy): Eukaryota > Metazoa > Chordata > Mammalia > Artiodactyla > Phocoenidae > Phocoena > Phocoena sinus. The sequence goes on from NC_045766.1 coordinate 111,227,429, forward strand.
GGTTTATTGAGGTATAATTGACAAATAAAAATTGTATATATTTAAGATACACAAAAAATGGTTTGACATACAGTTGACTGTTAAACAACCCAGGTTTAAACTGCATGGGTCCACTTATAAGAGGATTTTTTAAAATAAATACATACTACCGCACTACACAACCGCTGTTGGCTGAATCTGAGGATGGGAATATGTAGGTGCAGAGGGCTGACTGTAAAGTTACACATAGATCATCAACTGTGCAGAGGGTCAGTGCCCCAACCCCTGAGTTGTTCAAGAATCAAATGTATATGTATTTACACATATGTATACATATATATATATAAATGATTACCAAAATCAAGTTAATTCATACATCCATTTCCTCATGTACTTACCTTTATGCCTTTCTGTGTGTGTGTGTGTGTGCGTGTGTGTGTGTGTGTGTGGTCCCATCATATTCTGAGTATCATTCCTGCCAAGCTTTGTAGAATTTTATTTCTACAGAACATCTCATCCCATTTCAAAGTCTGCTTTCTAATTTAGCTCACAATACCTTTTTATCAACTTCTACATATTGTTGCCAAGGGCCAGTGTCCCTTAGACTCTGGGCCTCATGTTGGCCTATGCTTTGTTTCACTGGCATTGTTTCTAGACTTTCCACATCCCAAGTTCTGATTTTTCTGTATCTGCTACTAGTGAAATATGTAGGTAGTCTAACCTTAAATTTATGAAAACGCCAGACATAAAGACAATCAAAATTTTACAAAGGGCAATGCACATGTAAGGTGATAGCATGGCATTTCAAACTTAGTGGAACTCTACCGGTCTGATCTGATGACATCTCAAAATAGTAATGAACTAATATATAAGTGAATAATTTTTTAAAATACCTGGTTATTTTTGTAAATCAGGGTTGACTCAGAGGTAGAGGGCATTTAATGTTTCCCTGAGATATACTTTTATGAGTCTCAGGGGCTAAAAACTACAGTGAGCTAATAAACCTGTCTGGCTTTAGATGAGTCAGGCTAATTATAAGGCAAAGTCAGTTTGATGCATTCTCTGTCAATAGGAGCATTTAGAACAGCATCCTGAATATCTCTTGTTATCAACTGAGACCTTGGCTTTCTACGATTTGGGCTGCCTCTAGAGTGTTTCCATTTTCATGATCTTTTCCCAAGCTGGGTTCGATTTCTGGTTGTAAACTGGGCAGGGAAAAATTATTAGGCAGTGTTTCTTCACAGAAAATTCTTACAGCCTCTCAGTTGTGTCTACAAAGTAGACCTCTTTTAATATGTGTTCATCCCTGTAATGGTCCTAATAATGGCCCAGGGGAAAGCCAAGAACACCAAAATCAAATAGATGGGATCGCTATTAGTGGATACCTATATTTTTCAGCCAAATGGGGCTTTCTTTCACCTGTCTTGTTAAAAATTAAACAGTCCTTGAGGCATCGTTTTTCATCCATTAGGGACCAACTGTAAGAATAATGTGATTGTATAAAAACTTTCTGGTAGAAAACTGAAGAGCCAAGGATAATCTGGCCTTCAGTATAATATAATCTGTCCCTCTCTATTTATTATATTTCCACAGTCCCTTGTTAGCTCTGGGACATCTGTGTTTTAAAAGAGTGGTGGCAAAGCTCTCACTGAGACAGAGGTCTTCATTTGCTGAATTTACTAGCAACACAGCATGTAACTGTGTTAAGCCATCTTACTAAACAACAAATGAGATTCCAGAGGCCAAGGCTTACAGAGAAAAACACTTCTCCCTCACTTCATCTCTTTGTAGCTCAATAAAACAACCAAAGACCCTGATGGCCTAGTTTTTATAATACTGTCTTTTTTCCCCGGGTAAACCATCTGGCTCCTGACTTAATCAGGTTGGACTCTGAATACAGATTTCATCCCAGTTTTGCTTGATGGTGGTGACTTCTTCCAGTATTTATTTTAGACCAAGTAGTAACCGTCTCTTTGTTTATTCTCAACGTTGAAAATTACCTGCATTTTTTTATGCTTAGCTTCACTACAATATTTTCTTTTCTTTCATTAAATAATTAATAATCAATGAAAACTTTACATAAATCAAACTTTTTTTGTGTGTTTTATTCTATGAATTCAAAACATAAATTTTAGATCCACCTCTTTTTTTTTTTTTTTTTTTTTTTGCGGTATGCGGGCCTTTCACTGTTGTGGCCTCTCCCGTTGCGGAGCACAGGCTCCGAACGCACAGGCTCAGCGGCCGCGGCTCAAGGCCCAGCCGCTCCGTGGCACGTGGGATCCCCCTGGACCAGGGCACGAACCCGCGTCCCCCACATCAGCAGGCAGATTCCCAACCACTGCGCCACCAGGGAAGCCCTAGATTCACCTCTTTCTTTCAAGCAACCTGAAATTATAACTCCAGCCAATATTTTTAAATTTAACTCATTGATCTTTATAATTTTAAGGAGAATTATATTTTACATGCAAACTGTACACGAGCTCTTTAAATTTATTTTCCATATGAACTTCACTGTCCTCAATGCTAGTGTTTATATTTTAAATCATTGATTATTGGTTCTTTGGGTTTTAAGACTACTAGGGGACAAAAATTGTCATGAGAAGTGTATACACACACACACACACACACACACACACGAGTTTTGTTCTAACATAAGTAGCATGCCTTTTTTATTTTGTTTTGGGTTTAAGACTTGACTTAGAGAATCCTTCACTCTTTATAATTCTTTACACTCTTTTCTATGCAAAAAGGAAAACTTTGGGAGATACATGACTACTTTTCTTGGCCATAGTCTTTACCTTTTCAAGAATTTTGTTTTTCACTTTATAGAAATCTGTAAATAATTAATTAAAGCAAATCTACTAATTGGCTACACCATGCATAATATGCTGCTCTGGGATCTTCCTGCTAATTACTCTGGAAAAACACTACCACCATAGCTTAAGAGAACACTTTTCTAGAGAAAAATTCTCCACACCTTGCTTTTGCTTTTCAATGTCTTGGGTTTTGATTTCTATTAGTTTCAATTAACGATCACTCAATTTGTCTTAACTTCTAAACTTTTCTCACTCTGGTCATCTTCTCTTTAAGTATATCAGACTCAGTCTAAGCCTTCTCCATCTTTAATACAATTTCTTATGGCAACTCACAGCAGATGATCAACATTAAATTAAGTAGCTTGATATTTAGGCATGATGTGAGAAATTTCTATGGAATCATCTTTAATCCAAGGCTTGATCACCTTGATCTTCCTTCTTCCTTGATGTTTTAAGTTGGTCTGAAGCCTGAGTGTAACTTGTAGTTCTTCACCCGAGTTGGGAGCCATGTTATTAACTCACAGGGTCAACACCTCATTTCATTATTTGCCTCCCCAACAGCATAATAGTTTCTTTAAGTCTCTGTAGGAAGGATCAAGTGGCATTACAAATAGTTCTAGATTCTTTATCAGTGACTTTGTCTTTCCATACAGTGTTCAATGAGGTATAGGATAAAAATTAGTAATATTTATTTTATTGAGGAAACGCTTCTTGGCCAAAAGTGTCAAGGATTTAAAAAGGAAGATGAGAAGAAAGAAAAAGAAAGAAGAAAGGAAGAAAGAAAGAAAGCAAAAGAGAGAAAGAAAGGGAGGGAGGAAGAAAGAAAGGGAAAGAGAAAGAGGGAGGGAGGAAGGAAGGAGAAATTGTTTACTAAAACAAAGTAACTAAAAAACATATTTACAATTAAAAAACATTTCCAGTACTACAGTGTCTTTTTAAACATTTTTGTAAAACTCTGATTGAATAAAGTATCATTGAAAAACTTTACTCCTAGCTGAAGTAAACAGAAATGTGCTTTAAGAGTACACAAGTATAACTTATATGAAATAATTACATTCCAGCCAAAATGATATGATGAAATTTGATAAATGGGTTATATTTCCAAGATTCCAACTTACTGATAAATCATAACCATTTTCAGGACCATTACAACCATTTAATGACAGATTACAAAGGTGAAAGGGCACAGAAATTGAGGTAGGATAAAAATGTTATTAAGAGCTTTGTTAATCCATAAAACATATTTCTGTGTTTGGATATATTTGTGTTTGTGTATGTTTAAATCCACACACAGAACCACAGAGAGTGGGCGATATATCATGGTACATCATTGCATGGCAGTGCACATTCTCAGCATCCATGGCTATTTCTCATTCTTTGACGTACAGCCCAAAGCATCCATACACTTTCTATCCTCATAGTCTAACAGCATGGTCTGATTAATATGTACGTAGGAATAAAATACATAGTAGAAAATTAAAATATTACTTGATCTATAACAGGAACACTGCTAGGTCTAGTGGTCAAAAATCAGACTTATGTTGTCACAATGGCAAGCCACTAGTCTTTTTATCTAGATTTCAGACCTAAGACTGTTCAAGTACCTCTGAATAACAGCCTGGGCTCCTTGAGAAAGGATGCTATAATATTGACATGAGTGTGTGATGTAATTACTCCTCCTGTCCTTCCCCAAGGGGCAATAAAGCCACTATCGAGAATATCTCTGCACAAGAAAACATCCAATCATTTTAAGGATTACTAGACACTGACAGTAAATTAAACTTAGTTATTGAGGACCCCAAATGACACAGGGGTCTACCAGTAAAAATTAGGGTGCAGATAGTACACATGCCTAAGACACCAACTCCTGTTTCATTGCTTCTTCTTCCTGAATCCACAGCATGATCTCATAGGAAGTTCTTTGTGACTATGGATAAAATAATTTCCTTTTCGTTCTAAACAACATGCTAGCTCTAATCAGAAATTTGCTGATGCAAATTTAGGACAGCCCTAAATAGGAGTGTCCCTGAAGAATAATGATAATGAAAATCTTACTGGGGAGACTACTGAACAGCTCAGTTGGTACCGGATTGTTTTGGTATTGACAGAAATCCTTGTATCTGTTAGCTATTGATAATACAAAATTGATGGATAATTTATGACTATGAAGCTTCAGTGATGTTAAGCAATGAACATTCATTTCTCATGCATTGTCAGGGTTCAGCTGGTCCAGGATTGGCTTTGGCTAATCCCACCTGGCATGCTTATGTGTATGGAGAGTCCTGCAGCTTCAAATGTCTCACATCCTCCTCCTGAGATCAGGGAGCTGCTTGGATATCTCCTTCTCATCTAAACTGACTAGTGGACTAATGTCTTATCTAAACTAATTTAGACTAATGTTGCTAAAGTTTTAGGTTGATGAGTAGAAATGTGGAAACAATATAGGCCTGGAACAGTGATTCCAAGGATATCTGGAGGTTTGTAGATAGATACTCTAGGATGGGCTGAAATATGCAAATATCTGTTTCAGATGACTATTTAAAAAAGGACATCCACGTAAGTGGAGGCTCTGAATAATCATATAGACAAGATGACATATTTTGTGAATGTTAATAAACCCCATTTCTCATCTACCTAGTGTTTGCTCAATGTGGACATAGCAGCAAAAATACAAGCTCTGTATGAACCCAACACATGGAATTCCACTACAAGGATGATCTGGCTTTTGCCACTGTGGATTGCTTAACCTTCCGGGAGCAGACACTGATGCTGAAACGTCAGTTTGATTCCTGACCCTGGGGAATAGCCAACCACATTGATGGTAGGTTAAAAAATTAGTTACTTTCCATCGTAGAGAGGACAGTGATATTTTCTTACTGAAATGAACATTTATTCCAGTTAAAATTCTACTTCTGTCCTCTCACCACTATCTATAAACTTTGGCATACTTTACTCACCATCATTGACTCTGATGAAGTTAATTATCTCCCAGCAAACAAAAGTGCTGCAATGAGCACATGCCCATGAAATTTGAAGGTATTGCCATCAACCCCAAGACTGTAAGCAGCTCACATTGTGAAGACCATATCAATGGCCTATTGAAAACTCAGTTTTGTTTCCATTTGGGAGTCAGCATACTTAAATATAGTGTTTTTTAATATCAGGCATGATTTATGCTTCTAGCCAGTGACCATTATTGCTTTTTCGTGAAAGGAAATATAAAAGGGAAAGGGCAATGGAGTACAAAGGAAATATAAAGGCGAAGGGGCAATAGAGAACTTACACATTTATGGCTTTGCTGATAGCAACTTTTCTAAGAAAAACAAGCTGATTTTTTTTAAAAGAAAGTAAAAAGGAGCACATGTAAGAAAATGTAATTGTAAATTGCTTGGCTCTGCAGTGAACAATATTTTTTTTAATGTGAAAAAAGTTAACTTGGTGATTTATTCATCAAAATAAATAAATTAACCAGAAGTATGGGGAGGCAGTGGGAAATTAAAGAAGCAAATTTTAATCCTCTAAAAGGAAGTAAATATATTTCTAAAACTGATAAATCATGAAATAACAATGTAAGCATATTATTTAGAAACACAGAATTAATGCTTAATGAAACACCTGAAGAAATGAATGGTGATATCCTCTTGAAAGCACAATTGGAAGGCAGAAGGGAAAAGGAAGGAACTACTTTTGTATTATAACTAATACTTGTGTTGATTTTAGATCTTTATGTATTTATTCCTTTGATAAGGAATATTATAACTTTAATAGATAATCTGTGTGCTGCAGTTGTCAGGAGGAATTGGTCTTCTTCTAACTCTTCTTTCAGTTCCACTTGTTGATATTTACTGCTAGTTAAACCTATTGTAGACCCTTCATCTATGACTATTAAAAAGTACAGCAGATCAACAGGGTTGGCATCAGTCTTCAGGGGTCAGAAGTGGGCTGGAACTGCACACACAGTGGGGCTCTCACCCCCATTCTTATTCACCTGGACCTCGAAGAAGTCACATCTGAAATCATTAATGTGTGAGCATTAGAAGATTCTGGTCATGAATACAGTCCAGTATTCAAGGACACTGAAATCATGCTCTCCTCTACTGCGATCATCTTTCCTTTTGACTCAAAGGTCAGTCAAATTTTTTGCACACTTGAATATCAGTGACAGTGATCATATGTGGAGTTTGGGGCAGAGAGGCACATTGACCTCAAAAAGACTAAAGGTCCTACTATAACATGATCAATTCCTTTTACTATTCCTAGAAATGCATCAGTGCTGTGTGGTTTAGCTCAGTCTCTGATCATTCTCACCAGGATCATGACATAAACATAAAACTGGCCTTGATGCCTCCTGTAAGTCTTGCTTCCAAAAAGATCTTTTTTTTTTAAGGCAAATGACATCATACTTAATCTTTGTTTAAAACCTGAAATCTTTCAGACTGCTTTAAGGATATTGTCCAACTTATTAGCTTGGCCAAAAAACACCTGATACATGAGTATCCTTCTGACTTATCTTTTACCGTTACCCCACCTACATCAAATACTACAGCTTGAGTATTTCTTTTTCTTTCTGGTAGTCAGTATTCACACTGAGGCATTTTGTTGGGCAAACCCTCTATTTAGATGTTTCACACTCTTTGGCTTTTAAGTCTCTGAGTTAGTTCTTAGTTCCTGTTTTATCAGCTTTCCAGAGTGGATGCTCATGATAAAGATTTTGAAAGCAAAGCAACTTTAGGCAACTCTTGTTTTTATATCAAAATATGTAGTCTTGACTTTCCATGCCAGATTCTCCCCTTCATGCCAGATCACATGCTAACAGCCTCTCTTATGTTGATCTCTGTAACTGAGTATCTGTAGCCATCCCTCTTCATGTTTAGTAACCTCATCGCTTCTCACCTTGGTCACTATGTGGCCATAGAGTTATTCTTGATTCTTTCTAATTTTCTGCTCCATAACTATCACTCCAGCTTCATCTTCAATCTTGCAGTTAATTTTCCAGCTATGCTAAATCATTTGTCTTTGCATATGCCGTTTCTCTGCCTACTATACCCTTTTTTTTCACACTCCACTTAGGTAACAGCTGTTCACACTCTAGCACTTCCCTTCTCCCTGATTGCCCGTGATTCAGTTGGGGACCTTTATGATATGTTTCAATATCAGCTAAGACTTCCATTGTAGCAAGATCATATTGTTTTCTTTTCCTTTTTTTTTTTCTTTTTTTGATTGACATACATCTACATTTATTAGGAACGCCTAGATCCATAGATTGTCAGTATTTAAAAGAACAAACGAAAAACAACTGAGCTTGATGGGCAGAACACAAGGGGACTAAATGCATACTTTGTTTTTCTGGGTGTTCCCATGTCAAGAAGTCATATTTTCTCTTTGGCTTAATGAGCAAAAGTTTATTCAAAATTACAGACAACATTTACTTGGTTCCTGTGTTTATAGAAATAGAATCGAGGTTTCTATGCATATATGGAATTTTGAGGAGATGAATATAATGCCACAAGGAACAAGAAGCTTGGAAGATAATTTAATTCAAAGTTTCAACATACCGTTACTTTTGCAACTTTGTATACTCCATAGAGCAGAGTAAAATCCACAGGGCTCCATGAAGCTGGGGAATCCAAGTCAATTTATTGCATTATTTACCTTGATATAGTTGCTACAAAGCAGTGGAAAGCTTTTGAGGTTCTTCAATAACAGAACTCAGTTCAAAATGAAATACTTTCAAGAAACAGTCTTATTTCTTTATAAAATGTAGACCAATAAGCTCAAATTCAGAAAGGTACTCTAAGATAACTGGCTGTGAATTAGGTTATAGAAGTTTCAGGTAATTGTTACGTGAATGTTTTTTCCATTAATCCACTTTAAAATCACTATGATTAAATGATTGTACTATTTCTTTTGGCTGAAAGATACAGAAACCATGATCCAATGATTTGAACCTTTCTCATTTGAGCTCATTATTAACAAACATTCCCAGTGCTATTAGTCAATTAACCCATTATTTAAATACACTCTGACTTTTCAAAACATTTTAAGATATACTGGATCTTGTGCCATCATGAAAATCCTTCTCCTCAAAATTTGTTTGGTGAGTTTTCCCCTGGTTAAAACGTCAGCATTTTGGGAACTGTGAACTTGAGGGAGGGGGTTCAGCGTGTCTGTTGTAGCTCTTACAGAAAGACACTGTCCAGGCACAGCAGGCATGTTGATATGAATGACTGCTTGATTTGAGTTCACAGGGATTCATATTTTTCTTGCTTTTCATTTACATTATTTCATATCCTGAATATTAGAGTTTAGGCTTACACATCCTTCAGTTTCTTAGCACGGCTCGCTTAATCTGAGCTTTTGAACTTCAGATGAACTTGGGCTGAGGTTTCGAATCTGTAATGAAACCTGAAACTAGGCAAGTTTCCCCTAATTTCAGTCTAATTGTTGAAGTCTTCATAACTTCAGGGCATAGGAAGCATGTGTGTGGCACATTTTAGAAATTACTGATTTTTTTTAAAGGCAAGTTCTGCTCTGTGTACAACAACCGGCACCTTGGACATAGCTCTTCTGCAGTTGCAGGACCGGAAATCCTCAGGAATCCTTCCCCGGCGCCACTGCCTCCCACCCCTGGCCACACGGCATGTGTGATCTTAGTTCCCCAACCAGGGATCGAACCCCCGCCCCCTGCATTGGAAGCACAGAGTCTTAACCACTGGACCACCAGGGAAGTCCCAGGAATTCTTTCTCGTCCCACTTCCCAGGCCCTAGTTTTCCTTGTGTACCTTAGTCCTTAGTTTAGCAAGTTCCTCCTCTAAACTTTTAATGTGTTCCTCCAGCGTGGCCTTGTCTTGCTGGGCTTTCTGACTGGCTTGGCTTCGTGCTTCTTCAATCATCCTTTCATACCACTTTTCCATCTGGGTGGAAACAGCCTCAAAGAAATAGTGGGTGAGCTCCAGAGCTTGGGAGGTGTCTCGAATGTGAGGGGCAGTCTGCTCGCCACCTGCTGCTAGTGGCGGCTGCCCGCAGGTGGTGCTGGGTGCTGGCCTAGGTGCCTCGTCTGCCCACTTTTCCCAGACTTCTTGGTTTGGGTGCCTCTGTCAACACAGGGCCCAGCCTGTGGGTTGCATTTGGCTGCCTCTTTCAAGGGTAACGAGGCTGTCTGGACCTTGACATTCCTCAGTCAGGAGCCTGTACAATCCGAGGAAGACAGCTCCTGCTGGGGTCTGTGGGTGGCTGTGGAGCTGAGGGCCTTTTCCTTGGGCCTGGCCACCTGTGGGGAGCTGTCAGAGGCTGCTACTGGACCTGCAGTCCCCACTGACTGTTCCACACCTGTGGAGGACTCACAAGTGGAGGGTGTGGATTTAGTCTCGGAGGCCCCAGAATTTCCAGAAAGCTTCAGCTCCAGATTCTGAATCTTTAACATGCACCAAGTTTTTAATTCATCCACCAAGGACATCTGCCGTTTCTCTCCCTCGTGCTTCTCTGAGTCCGAGTGCTGCTATAGGCGATTCAGGCACTCCTTCCTCTCTGCTGAGAGTCGCTCGACCATCAGCTGGTCCAGAACCCGCATTTGGTGCTGGGTCTTATTCTCCATGTGTCCCAGCTTCGTGTTCATCTTATCCTGAACCAACACCAGCTCTGCTTTGATCTCCTCCACAGTTGCCTCCAACTGATTCTCCAGCTTGTTGATCAGGGGTTTACATCGAGAGCCGTTTATTGGTGCCTGCATCACTTTGCTGCCCTTGCCCTGGTACAGTGTGTAGAGCTGGTATGCTCTGAACTCATGGGGGATGGGGGTAAACAGCGATGCCCCGGCCTCTTTTTAGGGTCATTGTGAGTGTGCAAGTTCTTCTGCTGTCAGGGCTGCTTGTGTGCTGGTGGGGTGGAGTCAGAAAACGCTGACACATTGGGCCTTGACTTTTTCTGCCTGTTGTCCTTTGCTCTGGGCTCTGGGGAGGCGGACAGGAAATCTCTGGACTCTTCTTTTCTGGGTACAGCCTGTTCACTGCTATGGGTGTCTCCTGCTGAGACACTTCCCTGGGGCACTTTAGTGAGGAGGAGAGCAACTTCTGGATTATTGTGGTAGCAGGCAGTCTCCAGTGGAGTCCGGCCTGCATTATTGACAATGGTCCCATCTGCTCCGGCTTCCACTAAGATTTTAACCACCTTCTTGTGATTTAGGGCAGCAGCAATATAAAGTGCTGTGTCTCCAGCATCGTCCTGGACATCGAGGTCACAGCCAGCCTTCAGCAAGATCTGGACCACAGAAAGATGGCCCTTATTGGCAGCAAGATGCAGGGGGTCCAGCCATGCTTGGTAATGGCTACCTTGGCGCCCTTGTTAATGAGCTGAAACACATTCTCCGCCTGGCCTTTGTACGCAGCTATGAGCAGGCATTCTGAAAGCCTGGCGACCACATCCTGCTGGCTCATGAATTAGGAGAGAAAGACATTTTCGGGGAAGTGGTAGACAAGTTCCTTTGGCCCAAGGTGATGCCACAGGTCCAGGCAGGTACCCGCGGGTAAAGATTCTCCGATCATTGGAAGGTGTCTTCATCACTATGCCATCTTTGGGGCCTCTGCGATCAGGATGCCCGCGACTCCAAGATCATATTATTTTCTAATATTTGCTTTGTCTCTGGCTCTCATTAGAGTATAAGCTTCTGGGGGATGAGATGCTAAATGAACATGTGATTTCAAATGAGTAAAAATGCTTGTCAACTTCTTCATCAATCAGCAAATCCATATACAGACCTCTTTGGCTTATTCCTGAAACCTCAGGGGTGTTTCAGGGATCTAGGGTCTAAAAATCTATAGATCCTCTTCTAAACTTGAGGCCTATTTTAAAGAAAATCATCCTCTAAGGGCCCTATAAACAAACACATTCTCTTGCAAGTTCAGCAGAAAGAAGGATAAGAAAAATATAAAATTACCTGAGGTCATGTCAACTATATTAATATCTAAAGACCAAAGCTCATGTGCAGTTTCTGCCTCAAAGAGTTAGTGCAGATGTGAAAACAGAGAAGTTCTTTAATGTCACCTGAGGGCAAAAGGTAGAGCCAGAATTTAGACCCATTCAGTTGGCTTCAGAGGAATTTGACTAATGTTGAAAGGCATTGAATAATGAGATATTGAATAATATCCTTTGAACTGAGAAGTAACTTGCAGACCAAAAAACGAAGCAGGCAACTCCATAAAGTGCAATTATGAAGTTTATTGTGGGTAACTTACATACAGGCAGGATCAGGCAGACAAGGATCCAGAGGCATTTGCGGCTGCATGCCCATCTGCCAAAAGGAGTGCTGGGGACTGTGAAGAGGCTAAAGCTAAAAATAGAATCTGACTACCAGGGAGAAGTATGTCTGGTACTAAATGGAACTAAATTGGAACTCATGACCAATAACCATCTTCATCAGCAAAAGACATTCTTTCTGTTTTCATATCAGATGAAGGCAAGTGTAAAAGTTGATTGGAAATTTATCTGGTTTGGGGGCATTCTTTGTGAGTAAGTCACCCAGAAAGGGGAGAGTGGTAGGACTGCAAGTCTAAGATGAAGCTGTAAAATGGAGTCAGTGATGGTATGTGCAAGTCAAAACAGCCCTTATACTTTACCTTTTGGCTCACAAATATCCCCAAGAGTACTATAACATAATTATTTATCAACTATGAATGCTCGAAAAAGAGAAGTTAAAATCCTAAGCAGTTTTATCAGAAAAGAGAGGACAGAGGAGGGATAATATTTAGGTCAGACCACCGTCTGAATGCCAGGCTTTTAGGCAAAGGCCACTTCCATCCAGATGTGCACTCTCCTTCCCAGGCTGAACTGGGCCAGACCATGTCTCTAGGTTTGGTTCATGAATAAATCAACTTCTGAGGCAGGGTAGTTTGTTTGCCTTGGCATTCACTACAAAATCCATTTACAGACTAAATCAAGAGACCATTTTCAGGATAAAGGTGTGAATGGATGAATGAGCAGCATTTTTATTTCTGGTCTATTTTATAGTTTCTGTTAACATATAGGGCTTCACCTCCTACAACTCTTCCTGCTGTTCCCTAAAACTGAAATGCCACATTGCCTAGAAGAACGTTGCTGAATAAACATAGTAAAGTTAAAAGGCAGAAAGCTTTACATAATAGTTAATTTTAAATGTTTGGCTGGGACATTTTCTGGAAGGACACATTTCTTTTCAATTATTTATTAGTGAATATTCAATTTTATTATTTTAAGGAAAATGATAATAACTGATAAGGAAGTTTTATTATCGTAACTTACTTTTGAATAAAACTACTACACTATTGTCCCCATTTGGAATAAAACTATGGCTATATGAACAATTGTTACCCTCCTCTCTTTGTATTGCCTTATTTGACACCACTTTGCTCCACACATTTTGGTATTATTTGACAAGATGAAGATTGTTTGATTTTAATAGTTTTGAAATGTGGGAGCTTCATAGCAGGAGTAAAATAATGACTTTTAGATTTTATTACACTCAATAGATTACAATGGTGAAAGAGACTGCATACTTAAAATTCTGGGCTGACTACCACAAACATGAAAACCGAAGCCTGGAGCTCAGTCTCATGGTCAAGACTATTTGATTCATGTTTAAGAATTGCTATCGTTTTTATAATAAGTGAAAAGTAAAAAATTGCGAAGAAAAATGGTTATGAAGAATTAGAATTCATAAAATACTAAATATTTAACTTCTAAGTCCTGTGACTATTCCCTTTTGAAATTAACTAATAAACCGTTACGTTTAGTATTTTATTTGTAAATGGCCCTTGTCTAACTTCTTGGCATCATTCAACTATTGATAATGTATGAGATGGATCATCATACTTACATTATTATTCAGCTCATATTATACACATAAGCAAACTACGGTTTCACCTATTGGTGTTTTGTATTCACTAAGAGTTTGAGTCACTCTGATATCTTGGAACACATTGTTTACATATAGTGTGATAGCGATATTTTTCATATTTATTGCAGGCTCCCCTAAACACATAGAAAGAATTGTGATGGGGTGGTTTGGCTCCTAAATTACGTTAACATTGTCGAATGTAGGACTGTCTAGAGAATTAAAGAAGTGACATGTTTTGTAGATATTAAAATTTTATGCACTGTTTTAACAATTTTTTAACTCTATGAAAAAATGCCTTTAATGAAGACATAAGACTGCAATGACAAAACTATTCTTGAGGGCGATGGAAATATTCAGGTACTTATATAGCCCTTAGTTTAAATTATTTATAAAGCCACTAAAATTTTATTTAGAGCAGAGGTAATTGATTTTATAGGGTAGCCTGTTGACAGTCAAGTGTTATCATTTGTAAACCTAAGGCAAAATTTCACATTAGCAATGTACCATGCCTTTAGGCTAACAATGTTGCCTTTCATAGCACATTTTAATACAAATCAGGTACAGGTAGGCTATCTTTTGTCAGGAAAATAGATCCTATGTATGAAGTCCCGATTATTTATTTTAGTAATGTCAATTTTGTATACCCAAGTTATAAATGACCTTTCATTGAGGGATTAATTATCTTATGCTTTGGCATTTTTGTGTTTGTATCTATTTTCCTGTTACTACTAAATGCTGATGGCTGCCTGCTTTGGTTCAATATTCCTGTAAGAATGTGACAGAGAACAGCCTAGTACAAAGCTAAATGACATATTAGTATCCTGATAAGAATAAGCAGCATATTGGCTAAGGGCTAGGGACACAACAGGATTCTTTGCGATTTGTGGCATTTAGAATATATGAACTATAGTGAAACAGGGACATCTGGTGTAGAAAAGGGATGCAAAACTTAGAGCAGAAACAAGAAAGACCAAGGTGCCTTGAAATTATACTTAGATGCACTTAAGTTTTGTGTATATCACTGCATATAAATTTTGCTCCCAAGAACATTACACTCAATATTATGTATGCATTCTAAAGTATATGGAAATACATGAATACATCAAAATACATACTTCATGTATATGAAAAACATCAAAATATGATGACTGAAGAATGATGGATGTATCACAGTTTGAAGAATGATAGGTGGAGCATGAAGCAAACATATCGGAATCTGACCATTATAGAAGAGGTGGAGGGTATATGGTATATACACTAAGTGATTATTTTAACTTTTCTGTATCTTTGGAAATTTTCATAGTAAAACATGTGGAAAAAATGTAAAGATTACACTTAGGAATAAAACAAACTGTTGAGAATGCAAATATTTAATCAAGAATACTAAAAATAGGTATAACTCGTGTATTCCACAGAAAACCCTTTCTTTCTTTCTTTCTTTCTTTTTTACATTTTTGAGTGTTTTATTTATATCAAACTGGATAAAATGTGTGTATTTCTCAGACAGAAAAGACATGTCAAGGTAGAAATGAACCTTTCAACTATTCATGGTACACAAGTACACTGGGGAGATTGTAAAAGTGCAGATTCTGATTCAGTAGTACTGGTGGGATTGAATTCCATTTTTTTAACAAGCTCTTTTTTTTTTTTTTTTTTTTTACATCTTTATTGGAGTATAATTGCTTTACAATGGTGTGTTAGTTTCTGCTTTATAACAAAGTGAATCAGTTATACATATACATAGGTTCCCATATCTCTTCCCTCTTGCGTCTCCCTCCCTCCCACCCTCCCTATCCCACTCCTCCAGGCGGTCAAAAAGCACCCAGCTGATCTCCCTGTGCTATGCGGCTGCCTCCCACTAGCTATCTGTCTTACGTTTGGTAGTGCATATATGTCCATGCCCCTGTCTCGCTTTGTCACAGCTTACCCTTCCCCATATCCTCAAGTCCATTCTCTAATAGGTCTGTGTCTTTATTCCTGTCTTACCCTAGGTTCTTCATGACATTTTTTTTTCTGAAATTCCATATATATGTGTTAGCATACGGTATTTGTCTTTCTCTTTCTGACTTACTACACTCTGTATGACAGACTCTAGGTCTATCCACCTCATTACAAATAGCTCAATTTCATTTCTTTCTATGGCTGAGTAATATTCCATTGTATATATGTGCCACATGTTCTTTATCCATTCATCTGATGATGGACACTTAGGTTGTTTCCATCTCCGGGCTATTGGAAATAGAGCTGCAATGAACATTTTGGTACATGACTCTTTTTGAATTATGTTTTTCTCAGGGCATATGCCCAGTAGTGGGATTTCTGGGTCATATGGTAGTTCTATTTGTAGTTTTTTAAGGAACCTCCATACTGTTCTCCACAGTGGCTATATCAATTTACATTCCCACCAACAGTGCAAGAGGGTTCCCTTTTCTCCACACCCTCTCCAGCATTTATTGTTTCTAGATTTTTTGATGATGGCCATTCTGACTGGTGTGAGATGATATCTCACTGTAGTTTTGATTTGCATTTCTCTAATGATTAATGATGTTGAGCATTCTTTCATGTGTTAGTTGGCAGTCTGTATATCTTCTTTGGAGAAATGTCTATTTAGGTCTTCTGCCCATTTTTGGATTGGGTTGTTTGTTGTTTTGTTATTGAGCTGCATGAGCTGCTTATAAATTTTGGAGATTAATCCTTTGTCAGTTGCTTCATTTGCAAATATTTTCTCCCATTCTGAGTGTTGTCTATTTGTCTTGTTTACGGTTTCCATTGCTGTGCAAAAGCTTTGAAGTTTTATTAGGTCCCATTTGTTTATTTTTGTTTTTATTTCCATTTCTCTAGGAGGTGGGTCAAAAAGGATCTTGCTGTGATTTATGTCATAGAGTGTTCTGCCTATGTTTTCTTTAAGAGTTTGATAGTTTCTGGCCTTACATTTAGGTCTTTAATCCATTTTGAGCTTATTTTTGTGTATGGTGTTAGGGAGTGATCTAATCTCATACTTTTACATGTACCTGTCCAGTTTTTCCAGCACCACTTATTGAAGAGGCTGTCCTTTCTCCACTGTACATTCCTGCCTCCTTTATCAAAGATAAGGTGACCATATGTGCCTGGGTTTATCTCTTGGCTTTTATCCTGTTCCATTGATCTATATTTCTGTTTTTGTGCCAGTACCATACTGTCTTGATTACTGTAGCTTTGTAGTATAGTCTGAAGTCAGGGACCCTGATTCCTCCAGCTCCATTTTTCATTCTCAAGATTGCTTTGGCTATTCGGGGTCTTTTGTGTTTCCATACAAATTGTGAAATTTTTTGCTCTAGTTCTGTGAAAAATGCCAGTGGTAGTTTGATAGGGATTGCATTGAATCTGTACATTGCTTTGGGTAGTAGAGTCATTTTCACAACGTTGATTTTTCCAATCCAAGAACATGGTATATCTCTCCATCTGTTTGTATTATCTTTACTTTCTTTCATCAGTGTCTTATAAGTTTCTGCATACAGGTCTTTTGTCTCCTTAGTTAGGTTTATTCCTAGATATTTTATTCTTTTTGTTGCAATGGTAAATGGGAGTGTTTTCTTGATTTCCCTTTCAGATTTTTCATCATTAGTGTATAGGAATGCCAGAGATTTTTGTGCATTAATTTTGTATCCTGCTACTTTACCACATTCATTGATTAGCTCTAGTAGATTTCTGGTAGCATCTTTAGGATTCTCTATGTATAGTATCATGTCATCTGCAAACAGTGACAGCTTTACATCTTCTCTTCCGATTTGGATTCGTTTTATTACCTTTTCTTCTCTGATTGTTGTGGCTAAAACTTCCAAAACTATGTTGAATAAGAGTGGTGAGAGTGGGCAACCTTGTCTTCCTCCTGATCTTAGTGGAAATGCTTTCAATTTTTCACCATTGAGGACGATGTTGGCTGTGGATTTGTCATATATGGCCTTTATTATGTTGAGGGAAGTTCCCTCTATGCCTGCTTTCTGCCCGGTTTTTATCATAAATGGGTTTTGAATTTTGTCGCAAGCTTTCTCTGCATCTATTGAGATGATCATATGGTTTTTCTCCTTCAATTTGTTAATATGGTGTATCACATTGATTGATTTGCATATATTAAAGAATCCTTGAATTCCTGGAATAAACCCCACTTGATCACTGTGTATGATCCTTTTAATGTGCTTTTGTATTCTGTTTGCTAGTATTTTGTTGAAGATTTTTGCATCTATGTTCATCAGTGATATGGGCCTGTAATTTTCTTGCTTTGTGACATCCTTTTCTGGTTTTGGTATCAAGGTGATGGTGGCCTTGTAGAATCAGTTTGGGAGTGTTCCTCCCTCTGCTATATTTTGGAAGAGTTTGAGAAGGATAGGTGTTATCTCTTCTCTAAATGTTTGATAGAATTCACCTGTGAAGCCATCTGGTCCTGAGCTTTTGTTTGTTGGAAGATCTTTAATCACAGTTTCAATTTCAGTGCTTGTAATTGGTCTGTTCATATTTTCTATTTCTTCCTGATTCAGTCTTGGCATGCTGTGCATTTCTAAGAATTTGTCCATTTCTTCCAGATTGTCCATTTTATTGGCATAGAGTTTCTTGTAGTAATCTCTCATGATCTTTTGTATTTCTGCAGTGTCTGTTGTTACTTCTCCTTTTTCATTTCTAATTCTATTGATTTGAGTTTTCTCCCTTTTTTTCTTGATGTGTCTGGCTAATGGTTTATCAATTTTGTTTATCTTCTCAAAGAACCAGTTTTTAGTTTTATTGATCTTTGCTATCATTTCTTTCATTTCTTTTTCATTTATTTCTTATCTGATTTTTATGATTTCTTTCCTTCTGCTAACTTTGGGGTTTTTTTTTTGTTCTTCTTTCTCTAATTGCTTGAGGTGCAAG
This sequence comes from Phocoena sinus, assembly GCF_008692025.1. Classification (NCBI taxonomy): domain Eukaryota; kingdom Metazoa; phylum Chordata; class Mammalia; order Artiodactyla; family Phocoenidae; genus Phocoena; species Phocoena sinus. The sequence goes on from NC_045766.1 coordinate 111,245,975, forward strand.
GTTAGGTTGTTTATTCGAGATGTTTCCTGTTTCTTAAGGTAGGATTGTATTGCTATAAACTTCCCTCTTAGAACTGGTTTTGCTGCATCCCACAGATTTTGGGTCATCGTGTCTCCATTGTCATTTGTTTCTAGGTATTTTATTTTCTCTTTGATTTCTTCAGTGATCACTTTGTTATTAAGTAGTGTATTGTTTAGCCTCCATGTGTTTGTATTTTTTACAGATCTTTTCCTGTAATTGATATCTAGTCTCATGGCGTTGTGGTCGGAAAAGATACTTGATACAATTTCAATTTTCTTAAATTTACCAAGGCTTGATTTGTGACCCAAGATATGATCTATCCTGGAGAATGTTCCATGAGCACTTGAGAAAAATGTGTATTCAGTTGTTTTTGGATGGAATGTCCTATAAATATCAATTAAGTCCTTCTTTTTTAATGTATCATTTAAAGCTTGTGTTTCCTTATTTATTTTCATTTTGGATGATCTGTCCATGGGTGAAAGTGGGGTGTTAAAGTCCCCTACTATGAATGTGTTACTGTCGATTTCCCCTTTTCTGGCTGTTAGTATTTGCCTTATGTGTTGAGGTGCTCCTATGTTGGGTGCATAAATATTTACAATTCTTATATCTTCTTCTTGGATCGATCCCTTGATAATTATGTAGTGTCCTTCTTTGTCTCTTCTAATAGTCTTTATTTTAAAGTCTATATTGTCTGATATGAGAATTGCTACTCCAGCTTTCTTTTGGTTTCCATTTGCCTGGAATATCTTTTTCCATTCCCTTACTTTCAGTCTGTATGTGTCTCTAGGTCTGAAGTGGGTCTCTTGTAGACAGCAAATATGCACGTGTTGGTTTTGTATCCATTCAGCCAGTCTGTGTCTTTTTGTGGTAGCATTTAATCCATTTATATTTAAGGTAATTATCGATATGTATGTTCCTATTCCCATTTTCTTAATTGTTTTGGGTTTGTTAGTGTAGGTCTTTTCCTTCTCTTATGTGTCTTGCCTAGAGAAGTTCCTTTAGCATTTGTTGTAAAGCTGGTTTGGTGGTGCTGAACTCTCTCAGCTTTTGCTTGTCTGTAAATGTTTTAATATCTGCATCAAATCTGAATGAGATCTTTGCTGGGTAGAGTAATCTTGGTTGTAGGTTTTTCTCCTTCATCACTTTAAATATGTCCTGCCAGTCCTTTCTGGCTTGCAGAGTTTCTGCTGAAAGATCAGCTGTTAACCTTATGGGGATTCCCTTGTGTGTTATTTGTTGCTTTTCCCTTGCTGCTTTTAATACGTTTTCTTTGTATTTAAATTTTGACAGTTTGATTAATATCTGTCTTGGTGCATTTCTCCTTGGATTTATCCTGTACGGGTAGCCTCTCTGCTAATGGGTGGGGTTGTGTTCCTGTCTTGCTAGTTGTTTGGCATAGGATGTCCAGCACTGTAGCTTGCTGGTCGTTGAGTGAAGCTGGGTGCTGGTGTTGAGATGGAGATCTCTGGGAAATTTTCGCCGTTTGATATTATGTGGAGCTGGGAGGTCTCTTGTGGATCAGTGTCCTGAAGTTGGGTCTCCCACCTCAGAGGCACAGCACTGACTCCTGGCTGCAGCACCAAGAGCCTTTCATCCACACGGCTCAGAATAAAAGGGAGAAAAAGTAGAAAGAAAGAATTAGTAGAAGTAGAAAGAAAGAAAGGAGGGAGGGAGGGAGGAAGGAAGTAGGGAAGGAAGGAAAAAAGAAAGAAAGAAGTTAAAGTAAGATAAAATATAATAAAGTTATTAAAATAAAAAAATTATTAAGAAAAAAAAAACCATGGACAGATAGAACCCTAGGACAAATGGTGGAAGCACAGCTATACAGACAAAATCTCACACAGAAGCATACACATACACACTCACAAAAAGAGGAAAAGGGGAAAAAATCATAAATCTTGCTCTCAAAGTCCACCTCCTCAATTTGGAGTGATTCGTTGTCTATTCATGTATTCCACAGATGCAGGGTACATCAAGTTGATTGTGGAGCTTTTATCTGCTGCTTCTGAGGCTGCTGGGAGAGATTTCCTTTTCTCTTCTTTGTTCTCACAGCTCCCAGGAGCTCAGCTTTGGATTTGGCCCCGCCTCTGCGTGTGGGTCACCGGAGGGCGTCTGTTCTTCACTCAGACAGTACGGGGTTAAAGGAGCAGCTGATTCGGGGGCTCTGGCTCACTCAGGCCGGGGGGAGGGAGGGGCACGGAGCGCGGGGCGAGCCTGCGGCGGCAGAGGCCAGCGTGACGTTGCACCAGCCTGAGGCACGCAGTGCGTTCTCCCAGGGGAGTTGTCCCTTGATCCCAGGACCCTGGCAGTGGCGGGCTGCACAGGCTCCCCAGAAGGGTGGTGTGGACAGTGACCTGTGCTTGTACACAGGCTTCTTGGTGGCAGCAGCAGCAGCCTTAGCGTGTCATGCCCGTCTCTGGGGTTCGCGCTTTTAGCCGCGGCTCGCACCCGTCTCTGGAGTTCCTTTAAGCAGCACTCTTAAACCCCTCTCCTCGCGCACCAGGAAACAAAGAGGGAAGGAAAAGTTTCTTGCCTCTTCGGCAGGTCCAGACTTTTCCCCGGACTCCCTCCCAGCCACCTGTGCCGCACTAACCCCCTGCAGTCTGTGTTCATACCGCCAACCCCAGTCCTCTCCCGGCGCTCCAACTGAAGCCCGAGCCTCAACTCCCAGCCCCACCCGCCCCGGCAGGTGAGCAGACAAGCTTCTCAGGCTGGTGAGTGCCGGTCGGCACCGATCCTCTGTGCGGGAATCTCTCCCTGCTTTGCCCTCCACACCCCTGTTGCTGTGCTCTCCTCTGCGTCTCCGAAGCTTCCCCCCTCCGCCACCCGCAGTCTCCGCCCACGAAGGGGCTTCCTAGTATATGGAAACGTTTCCTCCTTCACGGCTCCCTCCCACTGGTGCAGGTCCCATCCCTATCCTTTTGTCTCTGTTTATTCTTGTTTCTTTTGCCCTACCCAGGTGCGTGGGGGGTTTCTTGCCTTTTGGGAGGTCTGAGGTCTTCTGCCAGCATTCAGTAGGTGTTCTGTACGAGTTGTTTCACGTGTAGATGTATTTGTGGTGTATCTGTGGGGAGGAAGGTGATCTCCGTGTCTTACTCTCCTGCCATATTCCCTTCCATCTTTCTTTTTTAAGATAAAAATTGTTTACTACTTTTTCTTTTCAACATGAATATGTTTTTCTCTTAGCTGTTGTTTTATCTTCTCACATTACTTAGTAAACTAAGATTATGCTGTTATTGCTTATCTGCCATTAATATCCCATGTGCTTTTCTGCATTAAGAGCTAGAATGACTATAAAAGATAGATGAAAAAGCTGTACTTTTTTGTCTATGAGTGGAAAAATATACTTAAATTTGAGAACTCTTTGAGAGTTTAGACTTTACAGTAAATTCTTAAAATGACTTAAGTTGTTCTATATCATGTCAAAGTATAGTTTCTGGAATTACAAGCATCTGGAACTTCAAAGAATGGTTTAATAATGATTTTGTGGCAATATGTTAGACCTTAAATAGCTTTACTTCAAAGCAAATCCTTGCTGAAAAGGCCTAACACTTTATTAAATTTTAATGTAATTCTTAATGCTATTATTTTTTGCTCAAATTTCCATACTTCAGAATAGACATGAGCAAAAGAGTTTGGATTTAGACAGCTTTCTCTGAGTGATTGAAGGAAGTCAGCTTTGTGCTCAGCACACTTAAAACTTTTACACTTCATAATCTTTTAGCATCTTTAATATTTAGACCACATCTAGGGAATCTAATATTCAATCACTGAATTAGATACCCCTTAAATATTTCCTTTGTAACCCTATAATAATTGTGAGAGTAAACATAAATTAATAAAAGTTACTAAAAATAGGATTTGAAATTTCATCTATTTTCCTTTTTAATTGACATTCTTTTTAAGATCACCTGACATTCTTTTTAAGATCATTTTTCCATAATGGAGAAGTCTTTGAAAATATCAGTTTGGATCCTGGTGGTCAAACAGAAAAATGCTTATATTAGTAGAAACAATGATTGAATGTTATATTTTGAAAATATCTAGAAATCAATAAAATTGCTGTGCTTTTATTACCATATTTTACATGATATAATACATAATATAACATGGAGTTCCTCTCATTTATCTAATAATTATTGGCATATAAAATATAAAGTTAGACAACTCTAAATACTTGCCTCAGAAGTTTATGTTCCCTTTGAAAATTTTGGAAATGAATTCTGAGATTCCTCATTTAGATAATGATTTCAATGTAATTATTTACTATTACAGATTATTGTGAATATTAATTAATATGGAACTTATAAGCACAGATGTAAGTGCATAATTAAAAGTGTAGACTTCAAACCACACTGCTGGATTTAAATATTGGCTTCACCACTTTTCAGCTGTGTGACCTGAACAATTTACTTAATTTCTTTTTTTCTCAGTTTTTATAAACTAGGCATGATAATAATAGCACCTACCTCATAGAGTTGTCATAATGATTGAATTAATTAATATATGTGAAACTCCTAGATTAGTACCTGGGAACTGAGCCCTCTATAATTTTGGCATTACATATAACACATTTATATATTATATACTTATGTAAAATATATATAATATTTAGCTGTATGTGTCAATTGTCTGGCACATAATAAGCAGTCAGTATAGTACTATGTTTTTCTTGAGATTATATTTTACAAACTTGAATATTTACCTCTTCATGTCTTTTTTGAGAGCGTTTGAGGGTAGAAAAGATATAAAGTAAAATTAACCCTTGAAAATGTATTAAGTAGTGTTTACTAGTATACTCTACTTTTTCAAGAATGATGACCCTTGGGGTACCATGTGTCTTAAGAGCAATATTTTAATGTATGATACTTATTGAACATGAATAGGGGTAACTTATATAGTTAAAGAAATGGTATCCCTGAGAAAATAAATATTAAAATGAGCCATATATGAAGTGTAGAAATAAGCTGGGCAAAATATGGCAGGGGGATCTTCCTAGCAGAGAGAAGAGCACATATAAATGATCTATGAGTGGATTAGGGAGTCTGTTGGGACTTGGCTGACTTTTTTTTTTTTTTTTTTTTTTTTTTTTTTTGCGGTACACAGGCATCTCACTGCTGTGGCCTCTCCCGTTGCGGAGCACAGGCTCAGGACGCGCAGGCTCAGCAGCCATGGCTCACAGGCCTAGCTGCTCCGCGGCATGTGGAATCTTCCCGGACTGGGGCACGAACCCATGTCCCCTGCATCGGCAGGCGGACTCTCAACCACTGTGCCACCAGGGAAGCCCTGGCTGACATTTTAAAACTCCATCAGAATTATTTTTTAAAATTTAAATACAATGAAAACGTTATTGGTTTTGAGACTGAGATTGCAGGGATATATATTTCCCTCCAATTATAATAAAACTCAATGCACTTCACTCCGTAAACAAGCAGAATTTTTAAAGGATCCCGAAAAACTGATTCTAAAATTGATAAGCAATTATATCGCCTCGCCGTCGCTTCCCTTCGTCGGAGCGGCAGCTCGTCCGCCCGCCTGCCCAGCTCGAGGCCCGCGGGGAGCGCGGCGCAGTCCCTTGGCCCGCGGAGGGGCGGCCCCCCAGCCTCTTCGCAGAGCCCACGGACGACCAGGAAGGGGAGCGGCCCAGATGGCGCATCCTTGGCCCCGCAAGTACAAGGCGGGCGACCTGGTCTTCGGCAAGATGAAGGGCTACCCGCACTGGCCGGCCCAGATTGAGGAACACCCAGAGGGAGCTGTGAAGCCTCCAGCAAATACGTATCCTATCTTCTTTTTTGGCACCCATGAAACTGCATTTCTAGTCCCAAAGACCTTTTCCCTTATAAGGAATACAAAGACAAGTTTGGGAAGTCAAACAAATGGAAAGGATTTAATGAAGGATTGTGGGAAATAGAAAATAACCCAGCAGTAAAGTTTGTTGGGTACCAGGCAATTCAGCAACAGAACTCTTCAGAAACTGAGGGAGAAGACGGGAATACTGCATGCAGGGGCAAGCAGTGAGGAAGAAGGTGATAGAGTAGAAGAAGTTGGAAAAGGCAAAAGAAAGAATGAAAAAGCACGCTCAAAACGGAAAAAGTCATACACTTCAAAGAAATCCTCTAAACAGTCCCGGTAATCTCCAGGAGATGAAGATGACAAGGACTGCAAAGAAGAAGAAAATAAAAGCAGCTCTGAGGGTGGAGATGCCGGCAATGACACAAGAAACACAACTTCAGACTTGTAAAAAACCAGCGAAGGGACCTAACTACCATAATGAATGCTGCATATTAAGAAAACCACAAGAAGGTTATACGTTTGGTTGTCTATTATTCTTGGATTTGATATGAACCAACACACAGTCCTTGTTGTCATTGACAGAACCCCAGTTTGTATGTACATTATTCACATTCGTCTCTGTTTCGTTTGGGGGGAAAAAGACATTTTAGCCTTTTTTAAGGTTATTGATTTAATTTCATGTTATTTGGTTGCATGAAGTTGCCCTTAACCACTAAGGATTATCCAGATTTTTGCACAAGCTTATACAAGTCTAGGATCCTTTATCAAGGCAGTTATGTTCATCACTCTCCTGCCTTTTCTCCACCATCACCAAACAAACACTAAGTTAAATATAAATTAGCATTTTTTAAAATGACCACTCAATATAATGCTTAAGGGATTTCCTCTCTGTGACAGAACCCAGGAACCAATTCCTAGATACATAATGTTGGCATACTGAAGATGAACTTAAAATTGTTCTTCAGTTTTGAGGCCATGTGTAAAGTTTAATCATATTGTAAAATATCTATTCCATATTAGAAATAGCTAGTTGACAACGTATACTTCTCAAAACTCATGTTGTTAATGTACACAAACTCAGTTTCTATATGTGAAGTTAGTGAGTCTTTTGTGTTACTCCAAAACAAGGCAATGGTTTATTTTTTCCCAATCTTAGTACAATTTGAGCTAATTACTCAAGTTTGATACTTTACATTTTAAAGTTGGAATCAGCAGTAGCCCTTTGGGAAGTAAGACAAAGCATTGACTTTTAAATATAGACTAAAAATGATGTGTTGTTTTCTTTTGGAACTAGAATTAGAATAATTAATACTCATCCACAAACCATTATTATGTGTACATTATTGTTGCAATTGTGATAATAGAAAATTTTATTTATTTTTATGCCAGCTTGTATTGTGAGAACACATTTAGTCAGTTTGGGTTTTATCAGTCCTGTTATGCTTGTCCTTGGAACATCTTTCGCATATTCAAGGTTTGTAGTTGAAAACTTTACTGTAAAAAAAATCAAGAACAAAAAAAGTATTGTTTTTACAGAATAAATTTATTGGAATGTATACTGGGAGTAAGGTTTGAGGTTGTAAACAACTAGGTGAGTGTAATTTGGCTTCATATATGTAATGTGAGGTATTAGTGTAATTCATATATTAAAGCAAAAATTGTTTACAGCAAGTTGACAATAGAATCAAATGTAGGTAAGTGTTTTCTTTTTCTTTTTTTCTTTAAACACTCTATGGGTTTTAGGGTTTTTTAAAACACTGCAAGGAGGGAGAGAAATTGGCTACATGATTGCTTGCACGTCTAAGATACTTACCAGTTCGGTGGACCCTAAATTCACACACTTGCATTGATTTGGACCCCATTTTCTTTTGGTTTTCTTATTTTGGTGAAGAGCTAGTAAATAACATGAATGAAAAACATGAGTGGCTCTAAAAGCTTAGGGCCGTTGATGATGATGATGGTAGTGGTGGTGGTGGTGATGATGGCAGCTGAGGGCATGAAAGCACCTGTCCATTTACCACTCCCGGGCTCTGAGGAGGTGACTGGATTTTTGGTCTGTTTCTCTTTAGCAAATATTGATTTTCCTCTGTTATACCCACGCACACTTCCAAATATGAAAAGTTCATTAAAAGATCATAGGAATGCCAATCCAGTTCTTTTTCCTTAAAAGTTACTTTTTAAATTTTGAATATTTCAATTTAAAAGTAATGCAATTTAATTAATTCATCAAAAATCCTCTTCATTGCTCACACTAAAACATGAGAATGTAGATGACATTTTGAATTGGAACATATAAGTGACAGATTTTTAAACAAAATGTGTAAAGACTACAGAACTTTTTCTGAAAAAAAATATACAAAATGTTTCAAATTTAATAAGATTTGTCTTCATAAAAGACCAAAAATAATTTATTAAAAATATACACAGAAATACAATAGAAACATTTCCAGTCACCAGTAAAATAAGGGTAATTATAAAGTTATAGATCCCTCCTTAGCTATTTAGACTCAAAAAAAGTTCAGTAAAAGCAATTTTTGAAACAGCAGTAAATAATATACTTTCTTTGGGAAAATATTTTTCAAACAACACTTTTAAATATTCTGACAAATTGTCTTTTATATTGAGGTTGATAATGAAACATATAGATCTTATATGCAAAAATATTTCTCCATCTGTATTTGCTATTTTGAAATTTCTAATATGCATAGACCATTTTCACTTTTGAATAGTTTCCTTTTCATGCTCACTATTATAGGAGCTAAATTGTAATTTTTCACTTATATTTAATGTGTGCAAACAGAATATTGAGATAGGTGGTCAAGTTTATTCACAAATAACTTGAAATATATTTCTTTAAAAAAGCTTTCTGAATAACTTCAATTTTCCTTCAAAAAAAGAAAATTTATCCACATAATTCCTATGATAGCTCACATATACAGTATGGAACAAGAACTTATGTATTCTTAAATGTTCCTGTATGGGAAGAGAGTGGAATGGGACCAAATACTGGTACCAAAATAACAAAAGTCAGTAATCTAGAGAGAAAGAACATAAAATAATGCTTTTATTCAGCTTTTTCATCTGCCTTTGTTTTTATGAATAATTTGTTTTTATGAAGAACTCTGGCTTGCAGATACAGTGATAGGCCAAGAGCTGAGGAAGAATTCCATATGCTATGTTTAATGCTAAAAAAAGGATTTTTGCTTCTTCAGGGACTCTGTAGACATAAGCAGTTCTAGCATGAAGAGAAGCACCGATGTGAGAAGATTGAGACTGTCGCGTTAAAAAAAAAAAGACGGGTAAGCATGAATTTTGGGTTTAGTTGGATGCACGATGAATTCTGAATGACTCATTCAGACCATGCTCCTGTGCCCTCAAAACCAGGACTTTCAAACAATCCATCATCTTCAATAATTCATTGAATTTAAGGCCAGTCTTGACATAACTGTTCAAATAAAGTAAACCTTCTTTAGCATGTCTTTACCAGGCCAGCTGTTTTTTTTAACCCATCTAGTGCCCCCATACCAAACAGTAGTGGCTCAATTTAACAAAAAAATCTGAATAAAATCTGCTTTTTCCTGATTTGCATTCTGGAGATATCCTATATAGGAACTCAGTTGTGGCTCACAAAATGTGTTCCAATAAAAATGAAGCAAGTACAGAGTTTAGACAGCTAAAATATTTTTAGCATAACTATTTAAAGAGAAGCACTGAGGGAGGACCTCAGCTTCATTTATCAGTTCTTTCACTACTGCTTGGAGCAAGAGGTCAAAGCCCTTCATTATACATTTGTTTGTTTATTTATTCATGTATTTGTTTTTTTATGCAACTTAAAAAATACTAAGGGTTGTTTTGTAAGGTGGGGTAGGGATTTGGTTGCTCTTTATAAAATGACAAATGTAAATGCAGGCAACCTTTTCAAATTATTTAGAAGTATGGCTTGTCAGCATAATCTGAGTTTACAAAACAGAAAGGCAAGCGCTCCCCATTTGTACTTAGATTACTTGTTGAGAACATGAATTCAGAATGTGCCAGTTGGTCTTTTTTGATACTTTTCATAAGCACAGGGGACAACTATTAGAAAAGTCTTCTGTGAAAGTATTTCCTCAGGATCCTTGTATCATTACAAAATGCAACCCTGGAGTCTGCATTTCATATCTTACTGAAATTCAAGATATACACAAATAAAGGATTGGGAATCTAAAGATAATAAGTGGTGACTTAGTTCATCAGGATCAAAGTGAAGAGACAGAAGATACTATAAAGAAGGCACAGAAGTAACGAGAATGAAAACTAAATAATTTACTTTAAATACATATGAGTTATCTTACATTACCTTCCATATGAAATCAGTTTATTCTGCTAAGTGGTTAACAGATAAAAGTGTTACTTAGCACTTGACTTTACTATGATGATAAAAGGACAAGTTTTCATGAGCAGTAAATATACAGATTGTATCAGTGACAGATTTTAACAGGTTCCATTTTTACAAGTTACTGATACATTCTGGGGGCCTCTGGTAGTTTTGCTACTTTCTGGAGATAGAAATTAAATTAGTGTGGTGTGTTGCCAAGGATGCAGGGACCAACACCAATGCCTACGCAGGAATCATCTGCATTGTGATCTGTGAGGCACTGAGAGGGCTCTGCCCTCAAACACACCTCCCCTGGGGCACATGCCCAAGCAGAACCCAGCAAATGTTAAGCATTTCATCTCTGGGCTATGAAGACAAAAGACCTTGAGAGTAAAGGGCATTTGACAGGCTGCCCTGGGGAGCTGCTCTTGTGGACATTCCAGGAACACTGAACAGGAACTTGGCCCCCATCACTATTTTCTCCTAGGACCTATTTTGAATAACAATATTTTTCTGAATATATAACCAAACTTTTTCTTCTGGACGAGAGGCCAGATTTGAACCATGGTTTTCAGAAATGTGCATTTGGTGTCTGTCTTTAAAGACACTTATACACATCTCAAAAATCCCCAAATTTGGGGAAATGGGAACCACAGTTTGAGAGAATAATATGAGCAATCATGCCTACTTGCATAGGGAACCTGCTAAAATGTCTGATTTCACAGGCTTTTTTGCTGCACTAACCAATGCAGTTAATACCTCATTTTCACAAACAGCCAACTCGTGGCAACATTAAAAAATGATTGTGTCCTTAGATTAGATTATAAGCCCACAGAGCAGGTACTGTGTCTGATGTTTTGTGTGGCACCTATCACATTGTTAGAGCTCAATAAACGTTCAACAGTTTAAAAAAAAAAAAAGCAATTATAAAGGTCCATGAATTGACAAAACTGTTGTAAAAAATATACCATGGGGTGGGGTTGAGGGAATGAAGTCTGCTCCACCAGATATTTAAGAAACACTACAAAGCTATAGCAATAAAACTGTGCAGTGTTGATGCAGAGACAGTGAGCCTCTTGGAACATAATAAAAAGCCCAGAAAATGAAGTATTTTGGAACCTTGATATAGATATGTCTGTGATGTCACATAGCAGTGGAAAAGAGCTGATAAAGAAAAATAAAATTAGCAGTCTATCACCAACCACATGAAACAAAAGTCTATATTACTTTGACTATGAAATAAAGCAATAAAATCAATAGAAGAAAACATATAGGAATACATTTATCAAAGGATCAAGAAAGATAAGAAGATCCTCAAAGCCCAATATTAAATTATGTATGTATATATTATACTATGTATATTTATATGTGTAAATGGACTAAATCAAAATAATTTGTCATCACTGAAGTATACTGACAAAATTAATAGAAGCATTCATTACAATATGGAAAACAAAACAATAACACAAAAGAATACATAAAATATAAGTGAATTACTTTAAAGGAGACCCAGTTGAATACTATAAGAAAATGAATAATCATTTTTTATGAGTGAAAACTCATACAGCTAACAATATATAGAGAGATATATAATCTCACCAGTAGGCAGAAAAATACAAATTAAAGTCTCAGAGAGATACCACCTTACACCTAACAAATTGGTAAGTATTAGAATATTGAATATTAATTCTCTATGGTATATATAATTAGGAAGCTATTTTGTAGAAGTATTTTTCTACAACATTATTAGTGAAACTAATTATGGTATTAAAATTTTTCTGGGTAACAATTAACCCCAAAAATCTCACAGGTACACAGAATATTTATTTTTGTCTACATATTTGCAGTTCTAGTTTGGCTGATCTCAGCTGGGTTTGGCTGGGCCCTGTTGGTCTCTGACTTCTAGTTGGGATTATGTCGACTCCACATGATATCATCTTGGAGCTCAGGCTGAAGGAGCAGCTGCTCTCTGAGGCATATTCTTTTCAGGGTGTATCTTAGGAGCGCAAGAGGTAAAGAAAAATCATGCAAGCACATGTGAGCTTCTGCTTCCATCTTGGCCACTAAAATCCCATTAGATTTTCTAGCTACATGACCAATTCAGATGTCAGTGGTGTAAGGGAATATATTCTACTGGAATGGAAGGCACTGCAAGGTCACGTGGCCATGGGCAGGAGTAAATAATTCTGTAACAGGAAGGAGTAGAGAACTGGGTGTAGTAATCCAGTATTTCACATTCACTGTATTCACACCCTACCACCATCAAGCCAACATAAATTCTCAGGGAATCATATGTAGAAATGTGTGTCATTACACTGTATCTTCAACTGATTCTTCTCAAAGGCTGTGACAAGGGCTTGAGTGAAACTGATTAATTTGGGAAGTGATCCAGGGTATCTGGAAAAAATGAGTAGGAAGATTTTGGCAGGGAAGTAAGAAAAAACAGCAAGGTATATTTTATGGAGCTAGGAACATCTGTGGATGAGTAGAGGTGAATTCTCTTGGTGCCCAACTGAGGAAACGTTGAGATTATACTTCAGAGTTGGCCTCTGCAAGCTAGATTCTGGTCACTAATTCAGTCCACCTGTTGAGGGTAATTCATGGGTGTTAATTCCCCACAATTCCTGACTGAGTAAGCTTCCTTTGCTTCCCCTAAAGCAGAAAACAGAAAGAATGTATTTACATATCTTTTTCTTTTCTTTTTTTAAACATCTTTATTGGAGTATAATTGCTTTACAATGTTGTGTTAGTTTCTGCTTTATAACAAAGTGAATCAGCTATACATATACATACATACATATACTTATCTTTTTCTTGATGTGGGATGCATCTTGTATGCATGGGGACTTTAAATGCCAGCTGTAGGTGAGGTCACAGGTAGCCCAATGAATGTACCCTGCCATGCAGAAAGCTTTGGCTATGCATTGCTTATGATAGTAATGTATTAAATATATCTTATTCTTCCATCAGTAAAGGAATGTAAAAGTAGAACATGTTATATAGATACAATTAATTTTTCAGCAATTCTAAAAAAAGAACAAACTATATTTGGGAAAACTTGTTCTAAAATATATTGAACCAGAAATGACAAAAACCATTAAAATTTATACAAATCACTTCCAAATAGTACCTTATATATTTATGTATACACATATATCACTTAGACATAAATTTAATAAATCTATGAGAGTTAAGTGTCAATGTCAGGAAGAGGAGTGCAATTGGAGCATGAGATTAAAGAGAAATCATTAGAACCACAAGGAGAAGGGTGCTGATGAGAAGATCCTGTGAACAGAGTATAAGCAACTCAATTCTACACAACTGAGATTCCTGCATTTCAGATTCCGTCAGATATATATATATATATATATATATATATATATATATATAGATAGATAGATAGATAGATAGGTAGGTAGATAGATAGATAGATAGATAGATAGATGTAGGTGTATATGGAGATACATAGATATCAGTACTTAGCCTATGTACTTATATCTCTACATCTCTATCTGCCTCTATTTACTTATCTATTATCTATTTATCATCCATCTCTATCTATCTTCTTGCTTAGCAGCCCACATTTCTACCACAGCCTTTTTACTTCTTCGTGAAATAGTAAGTTGACTTAGAATCAGATGAAACTATATAGAGAATAAGATGGGAATCCACCACTTAGACAAATTTATTGTTTCCGAATGTTCTAAATTAAAACAAAACCAATACAACCAAATAATGGGCTCAGAGAAAACTCTATGGATCTACCCTACTTTCAGAATGAAGGCAATGGTTTAAGAGCTGAAACGAAATGATCTCCTAAAAAAATTTGTATCTATATACAGCATGTGGATGTCAGGACTAACATCAGAAATAAAACCAGAGTTGTAATAATTTACATTATATTTCAAATGTAATTTATGTTTTTCGAATATTTGGGCAAAAGCTATCAATTATTTAGTATTTTTGAAATCATTTCCATATTAGCAAAAGCATGAAATCATATTTTTTATTGACTTATAGACAATTTATAATAATGTATTAGTTTTAGGTGTATACATAATGATTCAATATTTTTATAGATTAAACTCTAGTTAAAGCTATTAAAAATAATGGCTATATTTCCCTGTACTGTACAGTATGTCCTTGCTTATCTAATATTTTATTCATAGTGGTTGTATCTCTTAATCACATACCCCTATCTTGCCGCTCCCCCTTCACTCTCCCTACAGCTCACCACTTGTTTGTTCTTTACATCTGGGAGTCTGTCTCTGTTTTGTTATAAATATTTGTTTGTTTTATTTTTTACATTCCACATATAAGTGATAACAAAGAGTATTTGTTTTTCTCTGATTTATTTTTTTAACATCTTTATTGGAGTATAATTGCTTTACAATGGTGTGTTAGTTTCTGCTTTATAACAAAGTGAATGAGTTATACATATACATAGGTCCCCATATCTCTTCCCTCCTGTGTCTCCCTCCCTCCCACACTCCCTATCCCACCCCTCTAGGTGGTCACAAAGCACCGAGCTGATCTCCCTGTGCTATGTGGCTGCTCCCCACTAGCTATCTATTTTACGTTTGGTAGTGTATATATGTCCATGCCACTCTCTCACATTGTCACAGCTTACCCTTCCCCTCCCTGAATCCTCAAGTCCATTCTCTAGTGGGTCTGTGTCTTTACTCCTGTCTTGCCCCCAGGTTCTTCATGACCTTTTTTTTATTATTATTAGATTCCATATATATATATATATATATATATATATATATATATATGTTAGCATATGGTATTTGTTTTTCTCTTTCTGACTTACTTCACTCTGTATGACAGACTCTAGGTCCATCCACCAAACTACAAATAACTCAATTTCATTTATTTTATGGCTGAGTAATATTCCACTGTATATATGTGCCACATCTTCTTTATCCATTCATCTGTTGATGGACACCTAGGTTGCTTCCATGTCCTGGCTATTGTAAATAGAGCTGCAATGAACATTTAGATAGATGACTCTTTTTGAATTATGGTTTTCTCAGGGTATATGCCCAGTAGTGGGATTGCTGGGTCGTATGATAGTTCTATTTTTAGCTTTTTAAGGAACCTCCATACTGTTCTCCATAGTGGCTGTATCAATTTACATTCCCACCAACAGTGCAAGAGGATTCCCTTTTCTCCCCACCCTCTCCAGCATTGATAGTTTGTAGAATTTTTGATGATGGCCATTCTGACCGGTGTGAGATTATATCTCATTGTAGTTTTGATTTGCGTTCTCGAATGATTAATGATGTTGACCATCCTTTCATGTGTTTGTTGGCAATCTGTATATATTCTTTGGAAAATGTCTATTTATTTCTTCTGCCCATTTTTGGATTGGGTTTTTTGTTTTTTTGATATTGAGCTGCATGTGCTGCTTGTAGATTTTGGAGACTAATCCTTTGTCAGTTGCTTGATTTGCAAATATTTTCTCCCATTCTGAGGGTTGTCTTTTTGTCTTGTTTATGGTTTCCTTTGCTGTGCAAAGCTTTTAAGTTTCATTAGGTCCCATTTATTTTTGTTGTTATTTCCATTTCTCTAGGAGGTGGGTCAAAAAGGATCTTGCTGTGATTTATGTCATAGAGTGTTCTGCCTATGTTTTCCTCTAAGAGTTTGATAGTGTCTGGCCTTATATTTAGGTCTTTAATCCATTTTGAGTTTATTTTTGTGTATGGTGTTAGGGAGTGTTCTAATTTCATTCTTTTACCTGTAGCTGTCCAGTTTTCCCAAAAGCACTTATTGAAGAGGCTGTCTTTTCTCCACTGTATGTTCTTGCCTCCTTTATCAAAGATAAGGTGACCATATGTGCCTGTGTTTATCTCTGGGTTTTCTTTCCTGTTCCATTGACCTATATTTCTGTTTTTGTGCCAGTACCATACTCTCTTGATTACTGTAGCTTTGTAGTATAGTCTGAAGTCTGGGAGCCTGATTCCTCCAGGTCTATTTTTCTTTCTCAAGATTGCTTTTGCTATTCAGGGTCTTTTGTGTTTCCATACAAATTGTGAAATTTTTTCTTCTAGTTCTGTGAAAAATGCCACTGGTAGTTTGATAGGGATTGCATTGAATCTGTACATTGCTTTGGGTAGTATAGTAATTTTCAAAATGTTCATTATTCCAATCCGAGAACATCGTATTTCTCTCCATCTATTTGTATCATCTTTAATTCCTTTCATCAGTCTGTTACAATTTTCTGCATATAGGTCTTTTGTCTCCTTAGGTAGTTTTATTCCTAGATATTTTATTCTTTTTTTGCAATGGTAAATGGAAGTGTTTTCTTTAATTCATTTTCATATTTTTTCATCATTAGTGTATAGGAATGCAAGAAACATCAGTGCATTAATTTTGTACCCTGCTACTTTATCAAATTCATTGATTAGCTCTAGTAGATTTCTGGAAGCATCTTTAGGATTCTCTGTGTATACTATCATGTCATCTGCAAACAGTGACAGTTTTACTTCTTCTTTTCTGATTTGGATTCCTTTTACTACTTTTTCTTCTCTGATTGCTGTGGCTAAAACTTCCAAAACTGTGTTGAATAATAGTGGTGAGAGTGGGCAACCTTGTCTTGCTCCTGATCTTAGTGGAAATAATTTCAATTTTTCACCATTGAGGGTGATGTTGGCTGTGGATTTGTCATATATGGCCTTTATTATGTTGAGGAAAGTTCTCTCTATGCCTACTTTCTGGATGGTTTTTATCATAAATGGGTGTGGAATTTTGTCAAAAGCTTTCTCTGCATCTATTGAGATGATCATATGGTTTTTCTCCTTTAATTTGTTAATATGGTGTATCACATTGATTGATTTGTATATATTGAAGAGTCCTTGCATTCCTGGAATAAACCCCACTTGATCACTGTGTATGATCCTTTTAATGTGCTGTTGGATTCTGTTTGCTAGTATTTTGTTGAGGATTCTTGCCCCTATGTTCATCAGTGATATTGGCCTGTAGTTTTCTTTTTCTGTGACATTTTTCTCTGGTTTTGGTATCAGGGTGATGGTGGCCTCATAGAATGAGTTTGGGAGTGTTCCTTCCTTTGCCATATTATGGAAGATTTTGAGAAGGATAAGTGTTGGCTCTTCTTTAAATGCTTGATAGAATTCGCCTGTGAATCCATCTTGTCCTGGACTTTTGTTTGTTGGAAGATTTTTAATCACAGTTTCAATTTCAGTGCTTGTGATTGGTCTGTTTGTATTTTCTACTTTCTCCTGGTTCTGTCTCAGAAGGTTGTGCTTTTCAAAGAATTTGTCCGTTTCTTCCAGGTTGTCCATTTTATTGGCATATAGTTGCTTGTACTAATCTCTCATGATCCATTTCTGCAGTGTCAGTTGTTACTTGTCCTTTTTCATTTCAAATTCTACTGATTTGAGTCTTCTCCCTTTTTTTCTTCATGAGTCTGGCTAATGGTTTATCAATTTTGTTTATCTTCTCAAAGAAACAGCTTTTAGTTTTTATTGATCTTTGCTATCGTTTCCTTTATTTCTTTTTCATTTATTTCTGATCTGATCTTCATGATTTCTTTCCTTCAGCTAACTTTGGAGTTTTTTTGTTCTTCTTTCTCTAATTGCTTTAGGTGTAAGGTTAGGTTATTTATTTGAGATGTTTCTTGTTTCTTAAGGTAGGATTGTATTGCTATAAACTTCCCTCTTGGAACTGCTTTTGCTGCATTCCCTAGGTTTTGGGTCATCGTGTTTTCATTTTCATTTGTTTCTATGTATTTTTTGATCTCCTCTTTGATTTCTTCAGTGATCTCTGGTTATTAAGTAGTGTATTTTTTAGCCTCCATGTGCTTCTGTGTTTTACAGATTTTTTTCCTGTAACTAATATCTAGTCTCATAGCACTGTGGTCAGAAAAGATACTTGATATGATTTCAATTTTCTTAAATTTACCAAGGCTTGATTTGTGACCGAAGATATGATCTATCCTGGAGAATGTTCCATGATCACTTGAAAAGAATGTGTATTCTGTTGTTTTTGGATGGAATGTCCTATAAATATCAATTAAGTCCATCATGTTTAATGTATCATTTAAAGCTTGTGTTTCCTTATTTATTTTCATTTTGGATGATCGGTCCATTGGTGAAAGTGGGCTTTAAAGTCTCCTACTATGATTGTGTTACTGTCAATTTCCCTGTTTATGGCTGTTAGTATTTGCCTTATGTATTGAGGTGCTCCTATGTTGGGTGCATAAATATTTACAATTGTTATATATTCTTCTTGAATTGATCCCTTGATCATTATGTAGTGTCCTTCTTTGTCTCTTGTAATAGTCTTTGTTTTAAAGTCTATTTTATCTGATATGAGAATTGCAACTCCAGCTTTCTTTTGATTTCCATTTGCATGGAATATCTTTTTCCACCCCCTCATTTTGTCTGTACGTGTCCCTAGATCTGAAGTGGGTCTCTTGTAGACAGCATATATATTGTTTCTGTATCTATTCCGCCAGTCTATGTCTTTTGGTTCGAGCATTTAATCCATTTTCATTTAAGGTAGTTTTCAATATGTATGTTCCTATTACCATTTTCTTAATTGTTTTGGTTGGTTATTTTAGGTCTTTTCCTTTTCTTGTGTTTCCTGCCTAGAGAAGTTCCTTTAGCATTTGTTGTAAAGCTGGTTTGCTGGTGCTGAATTCTCTTAACTTTTGCTTGTCTGTAAAGGTTTTAATTTCTCCATCAAATCTGAATGAGATCCTTGCTGGGTAGAGTAATCATGGTTGCAGGTTTTTCTCCTTCATCATTTTAAATATGTCCTGCCACTTCCTTCTGGCTTGCAGAGTTTCTGCTGAAAATCAGCTGTTAACCTTATGGGGATTCCCTTGTATATTATTTGTTGTTTTTCCCTTGCTGCTTTTAATATTTTTTCTTTGTATTTAATTTCTGTTAGTTTGATTAATATGCATCTTGGCGTGTTTCTCCTGTATGGGATTCTTTGTGCTTCCTCGACTTGGTTAACTATTTCCTTTCCCATATTAGGGAAGTTTTCAACTATAATCTCTTCAAATATTTTCTCAGTCCCTTTCTTTTTCTCTTCTTCTTCTGGGACCCCTATAATTCGAATGTTAGTGCATTTAATGTTCCAGAGGTCTCTGAGACTGTCCTCAGTTATTTTCATTCTTTTTTCTTTATTCTTCTCTGCAGTAGTTATTTCAACAGTTTTATCTTCCAGGTCACTTACCTGTTCTTCTGCCTCAGTTATTCTGCTATTGATCCCTTCTAGAGAATTTTTAATTTCATTAATTGCATTGTTCATCACTGTTTGCTCTTTAGTTCTTCTAGGTCCATGTTAAACATTTCTTGTATTTTCTCCATTCTATTTTCAAGATTTTGGATCATCTTTACTATCATTATTCTGAATTCTTTTTCAGGTAGACTGCCTATTTCCTCTTCATTTGTTAGGTATGGTGGGTTTTTGCCTTGCTCCTTCATCTGCTGTGTATTTCTCTGTCTTCTCATTTTGCTTAACTTACTGTGTTTGGGGTCTCCTTTTCGCAAGCTGCAGGTTTGTTGTTCCCATTGTTTTTGGTGTCTATCCCTAGTGGCTAAGGTTGGTTCAGTGGGTTGTGTTTGTTTTCTGGTGGAGGGGACTAGTGCCTGTGTTCTGGTGGATGAGGCTGGATGTTGTCTTTTTGGTGGCAGGTCCACATCTGGTGATGTGTTTTGGGATGTCTGTGGCCTTATTTTGATTTTAGCCAGCCTCTCTGATAATGGATAAGATTGTGTTCCTGTCTTGCTAGTTGTTTGGCATAGGGTGTCCAGTACTGTAGATTGGTGGTTGTTGAGTGGACCTGGGTCTTGGCATTGCGATGGAAAACTGTGGGAGATTTTCCTCACTTGATATTATGTGGATCTGGGAGATCTCTTGTGGACCAGTGTCCTGAACTTGTGTCTCCGGCTTCAGAGGCACAGCCTTGATGCTTGGCTGGAGCATCAAGAGCCTGTCATCCATGCAGCTCAGAATAAAAGGGAGAAAAAAAAGAAAGAAAGAAGAAGATAAAATAAAATAAAATATAGTTATTAGAATAAAAAATAATTATAAAAAGTTTTTTTAAGTAGTTAAAAAAAAAAAAGAAAAGAAAGAAGAGAGCAACCAAACCAAAAAACATATCTGCCAATGATAACAGTGCTAGAAACTATACAGAAAAAAAAAAAAAAATACGGACAGAAAGAACTGTAGGACAAATAGTAAAAGCAAAGCTATTCAGAGAAAATCACACACAGAAGCATACACATACACACTTGCAAAAACAGAACAAGGGAATAAAAAATATATATCTTTGCTCCCGAAGTCTACCTCCTCAGTTTGGGATGATTTATTTTCTATTCAGGTATTCCACAGATGCAGGGTACATCAAGTTGATTGTTGAGTTTTAATCCACTGCTCCTGAGGCTGCTGGGAGAAATTTCCTTTTCTCTTCTTTGTTTGCACAGCTCCTGGGGCTCAGCTTTGGATTTGGACCCACCTCTGCGTGTAGGTTGCCTGAGGGCATCTGTTCTTTGCTCAGACAGGACAGAGTTAAAGGAGTAGCTGATTGGGGGGCTCTGATTCACTCAGGTTGGGGGGAGGGAGGGGTACGGAGTGTGGGGCAAGTCAGTCTCGACAGAGGCCAGCATGACATTGCACCAGCCTTAGGCGTGCTGTGTGTTCTCCTGGGGAAGTTGTCCCTGCATCACAGGACTCTGGCAGTGGCGGGTTGCACAGGCTCCCAGGAGGTGAGGTGTGGGTAGTGACCTGTGCTTGCTCACAGAATTCTTGGTGGCGGCAGCAGCAGCCTTAGCATCCCATGCCCTTCTCTGGGGTCCGCACTGATAGCCACAGCTCGCGCCCATTTCTGAAGCTCCTTTGAGCGGCGCTCTTAATCCCCTTTCCTCATGCACCAGGAAACAATGAGGCAAGAAAAAGTCTCTTGCTTCTTCCACAGCTCCAGACTTTTTCCCGGATTCCCTCCTGGCTACCTGTGGTGCACTAGCCCCCTTCAGGCTGTGTTCACGCAGCCAACCCCAGTCCTCTCCCTGGGATCCGACCTACGAAGCCAGAGACTCAGTTCCCAGACCCCTCCTGTCCCAGTGGGTGAGCAGACCAGCCTCTCGGGCTGGTGAGTGCTGGTCGGCACTGATCCTCTGTGTGGTAATCTTTCCACTTTGCCCTCTGCACCCCTGTTGCTGCGCTCTCCTCCATGGCTCTGAAGCTTCCCCGCTCTGCCACCTGCAGTCTCTGACCGTGAAGGACCTTCCTAGTGTGTGGAAACCTTTCCTCCTTCACAGCTCCCTCCCACTGGTGCAAGTCCCATCCCTATTCCTTTGTCTCTTTTTTCTTTTGCCCTACTAAGGTACATGGGGACTTTCTTGCCTTTTGGGAGGTCTGAGGACTTCTGCCAGTGTTCAGTAGGTTTTCTGTAGGAGTTGTTCCACATGTAGATGTATTTCTGATGTATTTGTGAGGAGGAAGTTGATCTCCACATCTTACTCTTCTGCCATCTTCAAGCTCCTCCTCTCTTTTTCTGATTTATTTCACTAAGTATAATACACTCCAGATCCATCCATGTTTTGCAAATATAAGAATTTCATACTGTTTTATGACTGAATAATATTCAATTATATATATTACATCTTCTTTATACATTGATTCGTTGATGGGCACATAATTTGCTTCAATATCTTGGCTATTGTAAATAATGCTGCTACGAATATTGGGGTGCATGTATCTGTTTGACTTAGTGTTTTTGTTTGCTTTGGATATATACCCAGGATTGGAATTGATGGATCATATGATAGTTCTATTTTCAGTTTTCTGAGGAACTTCCATACTGTTTTCCATTAGGATTGCACAAATTTACCTTCCCACCAACTGTGTATGAAGGTTCCCTTTTCTCCACATTGTAGCCAACGTTTGTTTTTTGTGATCTTTTTGATGACAGCAATTCTGACATGTGTGAGGTGATATCTCATTGTGGTTTTGATTTGCATTTCTCTGATGATTAGTGATGTTGAGCATCTTTTCATGTGTATGTTGGCCATCTGTATGTGTTCTTTGGAAAAATATCTGTTCAGGTCTTCTGCCCATGTTTTAATTGGATTCTTTGTTTTTATGATACATAGTTGTATGAATTGTTTATATATTCTGGATATTAACCCCTTATCAGTCATAACATTTGCAAATATATTCTCCATTCAGTAGTTGTATTTTCATTTTGTAAATGGTTTCCTTTGCTCTGCAAAAGCTTTTAAGTTCAGTTAGGTTCCATTTGTTAATTTTTGCATTTATTTATTTTGCCTTAGGAGACAGATCCAGAAATATGGCTATTAATTATGTAAAAGAGTGTTCCGCTATGTTCTCTTTTAGAAGTTTTATGGTTTCAGGTCTTACATTTAGGTATTTAATCCATTTTGAGTTTATTTTTGTGTATGGTGTTAGGGAATGTTCTAATTTCATTATTTTAATGTAGCTGTCCACTTTTCCCAGCATGACATATTGAAAAGACTTCTCTCCATTGTATATTCTTGCCTCCTTTGTCATAGGTTAATTTAACATAAGTGTATGGGTTTATTTGTGGCATCTCTACTCTGTTCCAATGATCTATGTATTTGTTTTAGTGCCACTACCATGCTGTTTGATTACTGTAGCTTTGTACTATAGTCTGAATTCAGGGAGCATGATATCTCCAACTCTGTTCTATTTTCTCAAGATTTTGTTGACAATTCACGGTCTTTTGTAGTTCCATACAAATTTTAGGATTATTTGACCTACTTCTGAGAAAAATGTCATGGATATTTTGATAGGGATTGCATCAAATATGTTGCTTTGGTTAGTATGTATATTTTAACATTATTAATTCTTCCAATCCAAGAACACAGGATAGCTTTCCTTTTCTTTATGTAGTTCTTTCAGACTATATTTGAACTTAAAGGACTACTGGTTTAAAATAAGTAGATATAGTTATGAGCCAACATATATGACCCCCATGTAACCACAAATCAAAAATGTATAATGAATACACAAAAACTAGAGATAAAGGAATACAAGCATAGCACTAAAAAAATTATCAAACCCTAGGAGAAGAATGAAAAAGAAGAGCAGAGAACTACAAAAACAACTGGAAAACAATTAATAAAATGGCAGTAAGTACCTTCCTATTAATCATTACATTAAATTTCAGTGGACACATGTTAGGCCACAAAATAAGTCTCAATAAATTTAAAAGGATAGAAATTATATCAAGCATTTTTTATGACCAGAATGGTATGAAACTAGAAATAAATTATGGGAAGAAAAATTGGAAAAGCTCAAACACATGGAGACTAAACAACATGCTACTAAAAACCAATAGGTCAATGAAGAAATCAAAGAGGACATCAGAAAATACCTTGAGACAAACAAAAAGTGGAAACACAACTTTCCAAAATCTACAGGATGCAGCAAAAGCAGTTCTAAGAGATGTTTATAGTGATACAGACTCACCTTAAGAAACAAGAAAAATCGCAAATAAACAACCTAATCTACCATCTAAAGAAGTTAGAATAAAAAGCAAAGCCCAAAGTCAGCAGAAGGGAGGAAATAATAAAGATCAGAGGGCTTCCCTCGTGGCGCAGTGGTTGAGAGTCCGCCTGCTGATGCTGGGGACACGGGTTCGTGTCCCAATCCAGGAGGATCCCACGTGCCGTGGAGCGGCTGCACCCATGAGCCATGGCCACTGAGCCTGCGTGTCCAGAGCCTGTGCTCTGCAACAGGAGAGGCCACAGCAGTGAGAGGCCCGCGTACCACAAAAAAAAATAAATAAATAAAGATCAGAGAGGAAATAAATAAAATAGAAGCCAAAAAACAATAAAAAAGATTAATGTAATCAAGAGCTGATTTTTGAAAAGATTAAAAAAAAAAGATAAACCTTTAGTCAGGCTCATCAACAAGAAAAGAGAGAGGACCCATGTAAACAAAATGAGAAATGACAGAGGAGAAATAACAACCAATACAACAGAGATACAAAAAATCATAAGAGAATGCTATGAACAGTTATATGCCAACAAATTGGACAACCTAGAAGAAGTGGACAAACTTTTACAAGTATAAAACCTGCCAAGACTGAATCAGGAAGAAATAGACAGTCTGAACAAATCAATTACTAGTGGTGAAACTGACTTTGTAATTAAAAAAAAAAAAACCCTCCCAGAAAACAAAAGTCCAGGACTTGATGGCTTCACAGGTGAATTTTACCAAATATATGACAAAGAGCTAATGCCCATCCTTCTCATACTATTCCAAAAAATTGAAGAGAATGTAACACTCCCAAATTCATATTATAATGCCACCATTATCCTGATAACAAAACCAAAGAAACTACCAAAATAACCCATGAAATTATGTTTTACAGTATTGGGACAGCTTGGTGTTTGTCTAAAGAAAGAAATTCAGATTCTATTCTTTTTATTGTATGTTTAAAGAAACAAAAGATGTTACACAGGTAAAGATAGTACACTAACTTTGAAAATTCTATGGATGGTATATTTAACTCATAAATTTTAAATGACAGAATCATGAATGACTTTATGAAATAGAATTCAATTAACACTGTTTCAAAGATTTTGTAACAAAATGACAATTGATATTTTTATTCTCAGCCCCTCTTCCAAATCCTAATTCACTAAATGCTTAAAAAATAGGAAAACAGGTTACTATATGGGTACAGTGCATGTTAGATTAATTATACTCTACAAATGGAGTATAAAAACTTATGTTTCTGAGAATCAATGATTACTAAATAAAAATTAAAATGTATGCAAAAAAAACAGGTGTAGTTAAAGTTATTATTGTGCATTCACTCTTAAGGTAAATTAAAAAAAATCTGTGCTGGAACTGCTTAATAAAATAATGGAGAGTCATAAAAAAGAAAAATATAAGACAAAGATTTTATAATATATTTATTAATTACAGTAAATATCTTTAAAATTTCAATAATATCTAAGAAAACAGATTAAAAATATATCATGGCATACATTTCTAATAAAGCAAACAGTTAGAACCCATGTTTGGAAGAGAACAAGTAATTATGGAAATCTATATGCTATTAAAATATATTTCCTTTCCTTGGCATGACAGGATATCCACTTTAAATCTTTTTAATACTTTTTGTATTTGCATAAAATATCTCTAAATGGATACACAATAAATTGAAAATATAGTTATTGCTGAGAAGAAAATCTGGGAAACTTGCAGTGAGACTTAATTTATACACCCTTTTTTTAATCTTTTGAAATATTCACTGTATTTGTCCACTACCTCTCCTAAAATAGATAATATAATCTAAACCAAAAATGTAAAACACTGCAAACCCTTAAAAATCTATAATTAGTACAAAGAGAACAATTATGTAAGACTTCATGTTATTGAAATATAATACTTTCTTGGTATGAAGGAAATCTCCTTACCTTATAAAAAAATATTTCTTTAAATCATTTTGTTCAAATCTCTGAAACTGCCAGGACTGGGAGCATTAAAATAAATGTTGGTCTAGTTAATGGTACTCATTTTCAACATAATGCAATTTTATGGTAAAATTTTATTAATTATTTTATTGTAAAATTTTGTTAATTATTAAAAGTAACATCAGCTATAAATAAATATTGTATGGGGGCTTCCCTGGCGGCACAGTGGTTAGGAGTCCGCCTACCAGTGCGGACCAGAGGTCAAGCCCCGGTCCAGGAGGATCCCACATGCCTTGGGTCAACTAGGCCCGTGAGCCACGACTGCTGAGCCTGCGCTCTGGAGCCTACGAGCTACAACTACTGAAGCCTGCTCACCTAGAGCCTGTGCTCCTCAACAAGAGAAGCCACTGCAATGAGAAGCCCACGCGCCGCAGTGAAGATTGACCCCCGCTCGCCGCATATGGAGAGGGCCCACACGCAGCAGTGAAGACCCAATACAGCCAAAAATAAATTAAATTTATAATAAATAAATACTGTATGTGCCTGTGACTCTGATCTTAAATTCACACTATGAGTTTTGTCCTGGGTGCAGAGTAGCACTCCTTCATCCAGAGTGAACATGCAAACTCTAAAAGCAAAGAGGGAAATCAGACTTGTGATATTTTAGATAGAGTTAAAAAACAGCACATTTGGTAATTATTTGAACTGCTTTATTATAGCAAAGGCAGAAAAGAGGTTTTTTCCCTCCCTCTTTCAAATCTTTTAAACTAGGTAATACAAAATACATTCAAAAAAGAATAGCTAAGTAGGTGATTGGTAATGTGTAAGAGACTGTGGTACTCATGGATTATTTGCATTGGCTAATACTTCTCTATAAGCCTCAGTAGAATATTTCATTTTTGCTATGTAGTGTATGGCAAATATTCACTCCTATTTTATTTATAAATTATTAAGTTAATTGGTAAAGTAACCCTAGGATAAATAATATTTGTTAACTTTATAAAGGGGCTACAGTGATTCACTTTTATTTGGGATTTATAATGCAAAATACAAATTAAAAAAAAAATTCCAGTAACAAAGTTCTTAGAATTCTGGTAGCAAAAAAGCCCATTTGCAAAAGGGTACAGCATGTGAGTACACATTGATGCTTCTTGAGATTTTCATGGCCTGGAGTGTACTTTTTCAGATATTGCAGAGTAGATTCTAATGTTGTTCCTGACTGCATCTGAACTCTAGTTTCTAGGGGACTTGCAGAAGGAATGCATTCTGTTTATATTTCATCTTTTTGAACTTAAGAATAAGAGCCTTCATGCAAACAACCCCACAGCCAGTTCTTGGAGAATTCCAGTTCCACTGTAATCTGTTGTGCCTAGAAGCCTTGTATTTCAGCATTTTACAGAACACAAGTTTACCTGTGTTTAAAAGCAGTTCATTAAGAATGATGTATTTCAAGTAAAATCCAAACATGCTTCATATTTATAATAATCACAATTGGCTTTAAGGATTCTCTTGTGAGTTTTATAACTCTCCAGCGAATAGTAGTTTTTCTTTGTTTTTTGGAGACACAGGAACTCAGAAATGGGTATGGCACTATATTTATCATGAAATTTACTGCCAGTGTTTCAGACACAATGAAAGTCTTGTAAGAATTTTGTCATGTCTACAAAGATTTAATTCTGTTCTCTAACAATTCCATCTTTGAAAGACAATTAAATAATATTAAATGCTTAGTGATTTTAACAATAAATCAGGACGACTTTTTTAATAAATGTATTAATTTAATTTATTTATTTCGGGCTGCATTGCATCTTCATTGCTTCGCGCGGGCTTTCTCTAGTTACAACTAGCAGGGACTACTCTTTGTGGTGCAAGGGCTTCTCATTCTGGTGGCTTCTCTTGTTGCAGAGCATAGGATCTAGGCGTGTGGGCTTCAGTAGTTGTGGCACATGGGCTCAGTAGTTGTGGTTTGCAGGCTCTAGAGCTCAGGCTCGGTAGTTGTGGCACATGGACTTAGTTGCTCCGCGGCATGTGACATCTTCCCAGACCAGGGATCGAACCTGTGTCCCCTGCATTGGCAGGCAGATTCCTAATGACTGTGCCACCAGGGAAGTCCTAGAACTACTTTTGAGGATGAGTTATATCAGAGAGAAATTCATCGCCCTCATAAGAGTTGAGAAGAGGCTACACACACACACACACACACACACACTCACACACGCTTTCAACTGTATTAGTGAATGTACAAACTCAAAAACTATTCCACTCTCTGTGAATCCATTTTATGGTTCCACATTTCAATTAGATTGTGAAAAGCAAGGTAGTATCAAAGGGCGAGCAATTTAACAGGTGAAATCTCTGAGAAGTTGAAGGAAGAACAAATAAATGAGCTGGTAATTCAGGCTATAGAAGAAAAACCCAGGAGATTTACTAGATCCCACAGCACCCTGGCAGGCTGTATTTTACAACTCACCAATTTTATACTCTTCCAGCAAGACCAGCAATCAGTGTTCATGAGAGAAATTTTGAGGATATAATTACCTGTTCAATATCAATCATCAAATATAAAATTATTGTTATAAAGCAAAAGCACAATTATTTCCCATTTAAAAAGTATTTAAAAAGAAAGAAATGGCCTCATATTAAAGTGAGAAATATAGATTAAAATCATATGGAAGTGGGATCTCATAATGATTGTTTGAAATACTTTGAAGCACACTGTGTTTTAAACAATGGGAGAGTATAGATATGAATATTAACCCAGGCCAAGTTTTCTCCCCAGTTTAGAAAAAATATAGCCTAAGAAAAAAACATATGTTGACAATTACATAATTGTCAACATATTAATTGAATTAATGATTAATTTTACATAACAATGTATAATTGCTTAAATTAAAATACAAATAAACTAGGTAGAGTGAAGCAGTGGTTCTTGAAGTTTGTTCATCAGGCCAGCAGCACCAGCATCATCAAGGATTTTGTTTAAAATATTAATCCTCAGGCCCCATCTCATATTGATGAATCTGAAACGCTGGGTATGGGGTCAGTAATTTTCCTTTAACCAGGTGGTTCTGATACAACTAAGTTTGAAAGCCACTGGAGTAGAGGACGGTGATGGGATTTTAACAAATGGGGTAGTCTTGTGGGTGCATCTAATTTCCTGGGGGAATAAGAAAGACAAGATGGTATCTTGATGACTTTATCTGTCTACCTCCATTTACTTAATCAAGGAACAGCTATGTGCATACAGTTTAAAAGATATTCTTTGGTTCCTGATGTTTTAGGACAGGTGTAGTGAAAAATAGAAGCATTATTTCACCAACTCAAAGATTCAAATTTTTCCCATTGTATTGCAAAGAACTTTCAGGCATATTTGAAATGCCATATTTATTCTAAATATCAGGTATAAAGGATATAATTTTAACTCATTTTAATTTATTCTTTATAAATTAAATATTAATTCATATCCCTTCATAAATTATAAAATTAATATTTATTTTTGTACTTTTATTAAGGAAATAACTAGTAGCTTGATGAAATCACGGGTATGAACTTTAGACTATCACAAGGAAACATGTTTTAAAGGGTTTAGCAATTTGTAAAGAGCCATGTTTCAGATATTATGTCTTTAAAAAAATGAGACATGACAAAGGAGAAAAGAACATAAGACTAGAAATTTGAAGACTTGAGATAAGGTTTGAACTTTGCATTAATTATTAATGATCTTAGGGAATTTACCTGACCCCCTAAGTTGTTCTTAGTTCATTTATAAAATGAAGATGAACTCCTAGATCCTTTCTATGATTCGAATTTTAGGGGATTAGAATACCTCTATTAATACAGATCATTATAGCATTGCCTGGAGATTGTATTAATCGAGCTGTTTTTATCCAGGCATTTATGTACTCTTCTGTACTTGGTTCTGTTACATTGTCATTTTATGTTGCCAAAACCCCAAGTTCCTTACCAGGCAGCCCACATGGCTGTTGTCTGTCTTCGGATTTAATACAACTATTTTAATTAAATTTTCTTAGACTTCACGAAAACTTTGTTCAAAGTGTCGATTTGAAGAAAATAAATCAAACATGTCCATTTAATATCATTCTGAAAATAAACCCTAAGATTTCTCTAAGGAATTTTCAAATGTCGTTTTTACTCAGCAATTAAAGTTATAAGCAAGTTTTACTGCTTACAAAAGCTTCATTTAATTCATACAGCTATATTTAGTTTCTGAATTAATTTTATGGATGGTATAAAATTTGAAACCCATTACATTTTTATATGTAAATCACAATTCTGAGCCTTATTTGGGCATCTCTTTATTTTTAACCACACTATCATATATGAACAAAAATTTGAAACACTTTAAATTCTTTTGCTTAGAATGTCAGTGTTAACGGAGTTATTCTTGGCAGCTCCATTTTCCTTCCAATATAACTACTGTCAATCTTTTTGGGCTGAGATTCTTTTCCAGAAAGAACCTTTTTATCTAGTTTTATTATGACATTTTCAGTTGTTCGAAAAGTTATCAAGACATGTCTGAGATAATTTTTTTTTAATTCCTATATTTATGGCACTAGCACCAATGAGTTTTAATACTTTTACATATTTAAAATAATTAACATAGAGAGGTTTCTCATACTTAAGAAATAATAAAATCAAACTGCCATTTTTTATATAGTGAAGGTAGACTCATATTGGAATATGTAATCTACCAAATTATTGAATTTTGAGCTTTGCCATCATTAATATATACCGTATATTCTTTATGCATTCATCTGTTGATGGACACTTAGGTTGTTTCCATATCTTGTCTATTGTAAATAATGTTCCTATGAACATTGTGGTGCATGTATATTTTTGATTAGTGTCTTCCTTTTCTTCAAATATATACCCACTAGTGGAAATGCTGGGTCATATGATAGTTCTATTTTTAGTTTTTTGAGGCACTTCCATACTGTTTTCCATAGTGGATGCACCAATTTATATTCCCACCAACAGTATACTAGAGTCTCCTTTTCTCCACATCCTAGCCAACATTTGTTGTTTGTGTTTTTTATATATATATATTTTTTTTTTTTTTTTGCTGTACGTGAGCCTCTCACTGCTGTGGCCTCTTCCGTTGTGGAGCACAGGCTCCGGACGCGCAGGCTCAGCGGCCATGGCTCACGGGTCCAGCCGCTCCGCGGCATGTGGGATCTTCCCAGACCGGGGCATGAACCCGTGTCCCCTGCATCATCGGCAGGTGGACTCTCAAGCACTGCGCCACCAGGGAAGCCCTGTTTGTGTTCTTTTTGATGATAGCCATTCTGACAGATGTGAGGTAATGTCTCATTGTGGTTTTTATTTGCATTTCTCTGGTAATTACCATTGTTGAGCATCTTTTCATGTGCCTGTTAGCCATATGCAGATCTTTTTTGGAAAAATGTCTATTTAAGTCTTCTGCCCATTTTTAAAAAATCTGGTTGTTTATTTTTTTCTCATTCAGTTACTAATTGACATCTCACAAAAAGATAGGCTCTTTGAGAGACACAATGTGGAGAGAGAAGAAAAATTATAATATTTAATATTAAGTATTTATTATATATAAATTATGTGCTAAGCACTTTATTTGCATTTCTTCATTGAACCTGATAGGTAGTATCTAAGATAAAAGTAGTGTTATTATATTTATTTTACAGATGAGAAAACTGAGGCTTAAGATTGTTAGTAAATTTCCCAAACTTAATAGCCTATTCAGGTTGGACTGGGGGAATCAGGACATTGAAGTTGAGTTTATCAGATCTGACTAGTGTTGCACTAATTATGAAAAAAATAAAGTTGATTATGACAAATCATATATAACAATGCCAACATTTTGGAGATTAATTTGTTAAACCTCTATGCTAGACTCAGTCTAAGAAAAATCTTATTCTCAAACGTAAAAATACAGATTTGATTTCCATGTCACTCATTTTAAACTCCCATTTTCAGCCACACACACTGATCTCTAGTGTTTTTACTTATCTGGTTTTAGTCAAACATAGGATATATTTGTAAAAATAATGAAAATGTCCCCGTAAACTATTAAGGTGTAGAAAGACATGAAAACAGTGCTTAACCAAAGAATCTAAGAGTAACTTTTTGATACATTTGCTGAGAGTAAAATAAATAAACAAATAAATGAATAATGCTTTATCAGTTGAATCAGGTCAGGAGCCCCAGTCCTAAGTCTTCAAATAAAGGGATGATATTTTTCATAGAAAATAACTTTATGGTCATCTTTTTTGTCATATTTCAATTGATATATTGAATGAGAAAATGTTTAAGCTGCTTTATCATTTATAAGTATCTAAACCTCTGATTCTTAAATATCTATTTTTCAGCTTAAATATCTATTTTACCTCATTTCTAACCCTGCATTTCTTAATATTTGAATGTTCCACCCTTTCCTCAGTCTTACCAAAAGCAAAGTTTGACTCTTAGGACCAACGTGATTTTGCTCCAGAATTCATCATGTCTGTCACTAGCATCCACATTTTGCAGTTACTGAGGTTAAAAGTATTTTTCATTTTTGCTATTTTTCCCTTTTGTAACCCATGTATGCTCATCTTGGAAACCATAATGGATTAATTCTCTATTGCTATATAATCAATTACTCCATAACTTAATGCCTTAAAACAACAAATATTTATTTTTTCTCACAGTTTCTGTAAGTCAGGAATCTGCATATGGCTTAGCTGGATCTTCTGACTCAGGATGTCACATAAGGATGCAATCAAGGTGTTGATCAGGGCTGCGGTCAATGCAAGGCTTGATTGAGGAAGGATGCACTTCCAAGATCACTCTCATGGCTTGCTGAATTGTCATTGAATTGCAGGCTTCAGTTTTTCACTGATTGTTGAACAGAGGACTCTCTAGTTGATCTTTCTTTCTTTCATTTTTTGCCACATTTTTCTCTATATAAGGCAGCTAATATCATGGCAGCTGGTTTTTATTTGAGAGAGCAAATAAAAGATCAAGAGCAGTGAGCAGAATGGAAGGCAGAACATTTTTATAAGATAATCTTGGAGTGACAGCCTGTCACTATTTTTTGTATACTGGTCATTAGAAGTTGCTAGGTCAATTTTCTTATGTTGACTATAAAATAACTAGCAAAAAAATGGAATAACTTGCAAATACAATATTAGGATAGAGTTAAGATAGTATTTGGAAATTTTATAGTAGTGCCTATTCACAAAAGACTAAACAGAACAAAATGTGTATATACATGTATATATATAATCTAATGATTAGTCTTCAAATCTCCCCAAACTTCCTTGGTGAACAAAGCTAGGCTATAACATAAATGTGGAAGACTCTTAAGCCTGAAAAGATAGAGCTGACTTTAACATTTTTGTATCTTAATTTACCTTCTTGTGTAATTAATATTACTCAAACCTAAGATATTTTATGTAACTAATTTCTAAACTATAATTTGAATTATGTTATTTTATAACAGTAAGTTTTAATAGGTTAGTAAGTATAGTATCACCTTTGATTTATGTTTTTAACTAATGTTGAAGTTGGGTCTTTAAGACTGCGATAAATTTAGTCATTGCTTATTTTTAGCCTCATCAAAACCTATTACAAATATATCTTTGAGATTATATAACCTGATAAATAAGTGTTGTAACAAACTCACTCATTGCATATAAAATACATAAATAAAGTGTGCATGAAAAGTGCACATGTAGCAATTTGATTTTCTGAGGCAAAAATTAGGAACTATAGTCCAGTGCATCATCTCAAAAAAAAGTCAGAGTATTATAATCAGCTCTCTACTGAAAAATCTGACACATGTGCTGTCTTGTGTATATACACAGTTCTCTGAAAAATACTTTTTGAGCATTTTTCTTGAGTTATTTTCTTGTATTTACGGTGTCATTTTCTTCCCACTGAAATTACAGTAAATTTTACAAAACTCAGTGTATTCCTAGGAATAAAAAAAGACAAAGAATCTAAATTTAAAAATCAATAGTTATAGTGCCTCCAAGTTATACCATGCGGAACTTGTCCTATTTGACAAGTGTTTGAATTTCAAACTGATCAATTGGGTTGCAAGAACATGAGCTCATAAAAATCATCCTTTTTCTGCTCTCATCTTGGACTACCATATAATCAACATTTCATCTTCCTTTTTTTTCCCTTTCATTTCAGTTCTTTAGAGAAAAGAAGCAAAAGTGTTTGTGTTAATTTTTTTCAGCAGAGAATCTCAGGACATACTCATAGAGCCAACAGTTCTAGGAAAAAAAGAGACTGGCACAAATAGAAATTACATTTGGTTTTGTAGAAATATTATAATTCACAACACAGGGAGCATTTTAGGACACAGTTATTTTCCCAGCTTCATTGGTTGTTATCTCTCTGCTGCCACTGACCTGCACTAAGGTCCCCCCACCACACCCCATCCAGGATTACCACTCTCTGAATTCCGTTTGTGGTTTCTCTCTTCTGCTCACACCAAGTTCTTGTTACCACCAATATTTCTGATGTTTCAAACACTAAGTGATTTCTCTTCATGCTGCTAGGGGACATATAGTTTGCCTGTAGCCCTTCACTATTCACAACTTAGATTTCTCATTCCCCTCCTACTACCTCTCAGTACTTAGGGACTATTGCCTGTTCTGTGAGTTTTTGAAGAGGCTGAGAATGAAGAAAATGTCCTCAAAAGCTTCTAAGCTAAGTATATTGATTGCCTCATGGTTGGAAGTTTGCTAAATTTTGAGAGTGTGTGGTAAATTAGAGGATTTCAGAGTTGACCTGGAAAAAATACAGGACCATAAGAGGCAACAACACACAACAAGCTTTACTGGGTGGTAATTGGACAGGGATTTAATGAAAGAGGAAGCCCCTTCCAACAAGAAACCTTCCAGAGACAGCAGCTAGAGGTCACCACCCAGAAGGGAAATAGGGTAAGGGATCTCCAGAGGAAGAAGAGGAAGTTGTAAAGGGGGTTTATCTGTCTGGGTGACGTAGGTTTGCAGTAAGGTGGGGAATCCCTGGGTTGAGACCTCTGAAGGGCAGAAGCAGTTTGAGACCTTTTGTAGCATTTGTTTTACCTATGGTTAATAAATGTTGAGTGCAGTTTTTGGGGGAATAGTACATAAGTAGGCTCTAAATGACAAAGCATATGTTTACTTGGACTATATTTAAAGTATTTGAATTGTAAGAATTTGCATTTGGCACTGGCAGACTTTGGGTTAAAAGTGTATCCTGCTGTGAAGAAGTAAACAGCATGGGGACCATTTTAGGTCAATACACAGGGGCTGACTGTGGCCCATTTATATAACAGAGTATTCTATCAAAATGAAAGGTTCACACACAAACAAAATAAAATGTTCACCACAATATTTAGGGCTAGAAGGTAAAGAAAGTATACCATATATTTATTGATGCAATGGGCAAAAAAGACGGTAAAGAATGAAAATGAATTCTGGGTACTATGACTGTGTTATGAGACTTGGGTAAATTTCATTTTAGGTTGTTTGGACAATAAAGGATAAGGTCATCATAATGGAAATAGAGAGACAATATGAAGAGTAGAAACTAACCCAGGTTGCTAACCCAAGACATTTGTACTCTACATCCCTATAAAAATATCTAGAATGAGGCACTATACAGCATAAGTATTATCTTACCTACCTACTCAGTTCTGAATTCTATGTGATATGCTATTTTTTATCTCTATCCCAGGGATCTTGGAGCATTTACTGATCATCTATGGTTAAAACATTCTGAAATAAAAATGTCAACTCTGGTAAAAGTACAGCTAAAGAACACTATTCAATCACATGGGTTGGGACTGGACATGACAGAGATTGTTGCTATTATTTACCACGAAAGAATGATCATAAGAGGAATATAGAAAGATATTGAGGGAGAAGTGTCAGTATTATAAGTTACCTGTGCAATTCTGATATAGTGAACTTCCTCATAATTTCTGTCTTGAACAAGTTTCCTATGTAACTAAGGAACTTTCTGTTCAGTGGAGGAAAAGCTGGAAATATATAACTAATGGCAGATGACATAAAATATGACAATACAAGGAAGCATGAGAGAAAACCTTCAATTATTTTGAATAAGTTTTTATTAACATGGCTTTTAAGGAATATAGGCTTTTAAGGAACCTTTTTTTCCATATATGAGTAGTTTATTGTGCTGTATAGCTCATGTGGAAACCTACATTACTAATTACAATGTGGGCAATTTGAGTTTGGGAATGAAGTCATGCTTTCTTCTTTTTTTATTTTTATGTGAGGTATAATCAGCATATAACATAATATTAGTTTCAGGTGTACAACATAATGATTTGATATTTGTGTATATTGAGAAATGATCACCACAATTAAGTCAGGTTAATATTTGTCACCATACATAGTTACAAACTTTTTTTTTGTTGTGATGAGAACTTTTAAGACTTACTGTCTTAGCAACTTTCAAACATGCAATGCAGTATTATTAACTATAGTCACAAATCTGTACTGTACATTACATTCCCATGACATATTTATTTTATCACCAAGCTATGCCTTCTTTGGTAAATGATTACTCTACTTCTGAGATGGAGGTCAAGGTTTGGTATTGGGTGCTGGTAGAGACATTTAAACATGCAATACAAAGTAACCATCTATTTAGAGTTGTTCTTCTTAAAGTGGGTGTTTTCTTACTTACTAAACCATAAAGTAGGCTTGGCCAGTAGCATATACATCCCGGCTCAAGAAGGTTGAGAAGTCACAGTTAAGTTGTATTAACAGGTAAATTCTTGATGTGGATTTGCTTGCTGCACTGGCAACTGAATCCTCATCATGGAAGTTATTCATGCACAGTGGATGAATGAGAAAAAAATTCAGTATTGGTTTACAGAATTTTTTAACAATAATATGCTGACATGAGCTGAAAGAGTACTGTTTTATGGTGGCCCAGATGGACAGTAAGTAAAACTTCTCTCTGAATAGACCTGAGAACTGTACACAGAACCTGTATTGACTATATAGGAGACATAGGCGGGGATTATAATCTACCTTGACTAATAAGCAGTGGTTAAAAGTTTTGCTACATTAACAGGGAACTGAAAGAGAAGATAGAAAGATCAGTGACAAAGTGACAAAATGTACTGGGAAATACATGGATGGGCTTCTCATAGTGGGAAAAAACTTTGAGAATATTTGTGTAACATGAGAATGCTCCCTCCACATTGCATTTGAATCAGTTGACAAGATGATCTGTCTCTTTCCCCAGACTCCCTAGTGTTTGCTCAATGAGCTCATGAACATGTAGACAAGGTACCAGAAATACTGGTTCTGGATGTGCTTAACAATACAGACTTCCCCCAATTCAAGCTCACGTAGCTGTTGCCACCACTGAAAGCCAATGAACCAGCATCAGAGATCTATGTCAGGTTATCAGTGTGGCAAAATCCCTGTGGTATATCAGAGAGTCACCTATAGTGAGTTGATGACAGTGGACTTTCAAATCATCAAAAAGATTGCCATGCATCAGATAGTAACTTCATCTACAGATTACTCAATGCTACAATCATCAGCTTTATAACCAACTTAACATGGGCTGTGATAAAGAAATTTATTGTACAGCCAAAATAAGGAAAGCAATGGGCTGGCATTTACGTGTTCCGTCATTATTGCATGTGCCACATTATCAGAAGCAGCTGACCTTACCTAAGGGTGGAATGGTCTGTTGAGACCTCAGTTATGGCACCATCTGTAAAGCCAGCCCTCAAGGTTGTGGGACCTACCTACAGGATGCAGAACATGCTTTGAATCAGTGACCAATACATGATGCTCTTTCTCTCATTGACAGAATACATAGTCTGGTAACTATTCCACCTGATGAGTCACTGGCAAATGTTTGCTTTCATCTCAGAACTAAATGATTTGATGAAGTAAGGTCTCAGAAGAAAAAAAGCATCTTTCTACCAAGAAGCATAGCAATGGTTTTATTGTACTGGACACCTAGACTACCATATGGCTTTTTGGACTCTTTG
This sequence comes from Phocoena sinus, assembly GCF_008692025.1. Classification (NCBI taxonomy): domain Eukaryota; kingdom Metazoa; phylum Chordata; class Mammalia; order Artiodactyla; family Phocoenidae; genus Phocoena; species Phocoena sinus. The sequence goes on from NC_045766.1 coordinate 111,283,608, forward strand.
AGTCATCAGCAGAAAAGAAAATAATTTTTTTTTTTTTTGGATGAGGTGACTAATTTTAGTTACAAAGGAAGATAAGAATGATGCCACAAAATAGGTGCAAGGAAAACTATGTCCTCAACCCTCAGTCCTTTGTGTCATTTAGTACTATAACTCCAATGGTAAAAAATAGTGGAAGACAAAACAGTAATACTTGTTACAGACAAGACCTACTGATGTGTGCTAAAAATCAGTGAGTAAAAATTTAAGAAGAAACAGGACATTTATGTATTGAAAAAATATATCTTCCCCCAAACATTGGTTAATTACAAAGAGAAAATTACTTCATAGTGGAGAAACCTGGCAGAGGGCACCTTAACCACATGATTAAGGTTAAAATCACTAATAATGAGACATCTGAACAGAATGTACCATTCAGCGTGATTCACTGAGAAGAGCACACTATCACTGTGGTATTTTTATAAAAATGCATAACCTCAATATAATCATGAGAAAATATCCATAGAAAATACCAGACAAGCCAAAATTGATGGGGAGTCTAGAAAATATTCATACTTCATATTAGATAGGACTATATTACCGTTACTATTAGTTTTTAAGTGTAAATGTGAGAAGGAATGTACAAGTTCAAGTTGAGAAACCAAAGAGAACCCACTCTGGTGGTTACTATAACTCGACACCCATCCTATACTGTTCTAGTTTGCCTTCTTCTACAATAGATATTTTAAAAATAAAAAGGAAATAAGTAAAAAGCAAGAAGTACATTTTCCAGATTATGTTGAAGCTTGGATGCCCAGAGACCGTCCTGAGATTTGGATATAGAAGGGAGCAATAAGAGATGGCTGCTGGAAGACTGAAATATCTTGTGAGCATAATGATAGAAGACTCTGTTTCCTCTAGGTCCCTGTGCACACATCTGCTTTATAGAACCATAGCTGCAAAATATTGTGTGGTAGTAGTATCAGTGTTTTCCACTGTCAAAATCCTGTGGAATTGTTGGCTATTTCTTTTTTTGACTGTATTGCCACTGGTTTCATGTAAAATTACCATTAGAGGCTTTAGTAAGAGCAACTGAAATCACTTGATAACCTAGTAAATTAATTCAAAAGGTTAAATGCAGAGGATAATAATGCTAAACTGATGAAGAGTTCTAACTAAATCAGTATATAATGGTCAGAGCACATAATCATATAGCCCAGAGAGAAAGGATATGGTGAACCTGAACAGCTTGCTGCACTGCTCTGACTTTACCTAGAAATTCTGTAGTTACTTATATATGTGAGTATTTTTTAGAGCCAAACTCCTGTTACATTATTAAAAAGCAGTCTGTCCTGACTTTATTGGTCAGGGTGCTCCAGAGAAACAGAAGCAATAGGATATATATATATATATATATATATATATATATATATATATATATATAATATATATACTGAGATATTATATTTATGAGAGAGAGAGAACATGAGAGAGAATGAAAAGATTTATTTTAAGGAATTAGTTCACAGATTGTGGTGTCTGGCAAGTCAAAACTGAGGGCAAGCCAACAGGCTGGAAATTCAAGTAAGAGCTGAAGTTGCAGTTTTGACTCCTAATTCTTCAGGGCACAGCAGGCAGGTGGGAAACTTAGGGAATGTTTCTATGTTACAGTATTAAGTTCAAATTCCTTCCTCCTAGGGGAAACCTCAGTCTTTGCTGTTAAGGCCTTCAACTGATTGGATGAGGTCCACCCACATTATAGAGGGTAATCTACTTTACTCAGTGTCTATTGATTTAAATGTTAATCACACAGAAACAATATCTTGACAACAACATCCAGACTGCTGTTTGACCAAACAACTGGGCACCATGGCCTAAGCCAAGTTAACACATAAAATTAAGCATCACTCCAGCCCATTAGATACCTAGTCCCACAGTATTGCTTATACTATTTTATACTAAATTATATTGAGATTCTGACTCAGTACATTCTATTTCATAGGCTAAAATTGCTTACAGACTAACTTGTAGATATTTTATACCTCCAACTGGAGTCAGATCTGTATACTACAACCAGGCCAGACAGAATAGAACTTCTTAGATTCTTGTATATCATCCAGTGATGAAGATAATATATGAGACTGTTGGAATACAAAATGCCAATAATAGCACTCAAAACTTCTCAAGATAAACAATCAAAATTAAAAATTTCCTATCAATTTTATGTTCTGAAGTTCTTAGATTACTGTTTACTAGCAGAAAGTTATTTCTATACTGAAATTATCTAGGAATTCTATATACTCTTTATTTGAGACTCTTTATTTATTTTGGGGTTTTCTCCCAAAAGACCAGACTTCTCCACTCTGGTATACATGGGTGGAAACTGACCATTAATGCCTGAGTAAACTTATTACAAAACTGACAATATTAGAATAGAGAAAAGTTGAATTCTTTATTATATGTAATACAGAGGTATGTGGGTTTATCTGTATTTCTTAAGGACTCAAGTAATAACTGTCTTGAGTTTGAGAAAGTATAGACTCTGAAGACATTGATAAACCTCTAGGGCCTTTCAAGTTGACCTGAAAAAATGGTGAGCTGTAAGCCTCAAAAATAGAAAAGGGTGTTTAAGTCTAGGAATGAAATATTTAAATAAGTCAATGTATTAGTGGTCATTGTGTCAAAATTTGCATACAAATATGAGTATGGCTCTACTCATCCAAAAACATGTAAACAAGTAGTAAAATCTATTATGATAATAAATTTTGACCTTATAAAATTAAGCTAGAGTAGGATAATCCTTTCTGACTTAACTGCCTTCCTATATTATTGTATGTTTGAAAAATAGGATAGCTGTTAAAATATGATTGAGCTAATTAAAAATGTAGAGAATTCTAAATATACCTAAATATTTCTAGCATCCTTCCTTTTATAGGGTAAAGGAGTGAAGCTCTTGTGTTGCCTAGCATCTTTATGGGAAATGTTAAAGATGATTTCCTTGTAAAAGACACATTAGCAGTTTTATTATTCTTAACTTACGGCCTTATATAGGAGGACATGAAAAGGAATGTTTGAAGAAATTAGTTAACTGATTAAAATTCAAGTACAGGTGCATAAGAACAAAGGATGATTGCACCCTCAATCCCCTTGTTTTCCAGAGTGACATCATAATATTTTAAAATAAATATAGCAGAAGGTAATATAGCAATAATTAACATTTTGGGGTCTTTTTAGGTGAGAAATCATTAGTTGATTTAAAACAGATCAAGTAAAACAAAAAACCACAAATGTTAACTCATTCATGTGAATTTAAAACATATATAATAGCAAAGCAGTTATATGAATACAAGAAAAAAAAAGGAGAATGGTTCTTCAGGACCTAGTATAGGAGAATAGGTTGTATGCTTCATGATCATATTTCTTTTCAGCTGAGAAAGTATTGGTTAGATATTGCTACATAAAGCTGGGTAACAAACAAACTTAGAATCCAGTCAGCAAGTTCAGCTCTTCTGATCTCACCTGGGCTCGTTTGCATGTCTAAGAGCTGGCTGGGGCTCAGCTGCTGGAGATTGATCTTGGAAGAGCGGTTCTGCTGCAGGAAGCAGATCTGTTTTGGCTCCTCCCGGCTACCGTAGGCTGGGCTCAGGTCTCCTTCAAGTGTGTTCAATTGGGGAATTAAGGATAAAGAAGCAGCAGCTACTCAGGGAAGGAGTTTTTGTGGCAATGGGAGACGTACAAGAGAGCAAATCCAACTCCAAGAAAATATTGAAGCCTCTCCTGTGTCTTGTTTGGCAAGGTAAATCACATGGGCAAGCCCAACGTTGAGCGGTGATTGGGGTGGGGGTGAAGGGGGAGTGAATTTTGCCACCAGGGGTTCTTAAGGGGAAGGGAGTGAATTTTTTCAGAATGATCTCCTCTCCTTTATTCAGTCCTCTTTTCCATATGCACGTCCCCGTCACCTGAAAAAGCTCACTGACCCTATTCCATGATTGCCAAAAGTCTCATCCAATTACATCAGCTTGAAATCCAGTATTTCATGATCTATTTACATGTCTTCAGGTATTTACTTTTGAAATGAAGACCTATGATATAAAGAAATAAGTTATATCTGTCTCCCAAACATCTACCATATAATGCTAAAACAGGAGAAAGATAATAGTAATGAAGTGTTCTTTCTGGAGAAGGAAACATAGCAGTCACTCTTTCATGGCAAGTCCAAAACCTCATGGAGAAAATGTTAACAGGTCTCTCTACCTTGGCTTTAAGAAATATACTTCCTTTAGACTTCTAAGTAGGGGTTCCCTAGTTCATTTTTCTTCACAGTCCATTACTCTGTTTTCTGGAAGTTTCTTTAATTATCCTGCTTGGTTTTATCTGGAAATGTTTTTGAATAATATTGCCTTTTTGGCAATGAAGCTGCTTTCTCAACATGCTTTTTGTTATTTAGAAATTTGGGTGCCAGAGTCCTTATCTTAATCTCATTCTCTTTTATTCTAGGCTGGCAGCGATTTTGCCAGTAAAGTTATTTTAAAAACTTAGAAAATTTCAAGGCATTTTATTTTAGTAGTGCAAAAGCCACATGATAACTTTTATAGACATGCCTCTCCATATATGCTTAATCATGAATATTTTGGTCCATTAGGCTTTGCTAGAACCACGCTTTTAATCTTTCTATAAGTAGTTTTTCCCAGACAAGAAATTCTAATAGGAGTAACCATAGTTCATTAAGAGGTTTTAACAAAAGCAGGATGGCCTGCCCTTGGTTTGGTCTATGCCCACTTAGTATATATTAATGCTTTTAGTATTTCTCTAGGCTATTATTAATTTGAGAATGTTCTCCTGTATGGAAACATTGGTGTTATGAGTTGAACTGTGTCCCCCCAAAAGATATGTTGAAGTCCCAGTCACCAGTACTGTAATCTTATTTGGAAACAGGTCTTATAGAGGTCATTAGGTTAAAATGAAGGTGGGTTTTTATCTAATACAACTGGAGTCCTTATAAAAAAGTGACATTTGACACAGAAACAAACGTGCACAGAGAGAAAACCTTGAGGAGAAACAGAGAGAGAGTGCCAGGTGAAGAGTGGAGTTATGCTGCTACAAATCAAGTAATGTTTAGGGCTACCAGAAGCTGGAAGAGGTAAGGAGGGGCTCTTCTTATAGGTTTCAAAGGGAGCATGCCTCTGCTGACACTTTGATTTCTGACTTCTATCCTCAAGAACTATGAGAAAATAAATTTCTGTTGTTCAAACTCATCTAGTTTGTGATACTTTGTTATAATGGCCCTAGAAAACGAATACAATTGGAGACAAGAAAGGATTTTACTTTCCATCCCTTGTGATTTGAGTTCTTTATATTTTCTCTAAGTTCTGTTATTTGTACACACACTTGCCAAGTATTTTTCCTAAGCTTGTCTTTCTTGTATTACCTGATTAAAATGCAGTGTTTTATTGGAAACAAGAAAGGAAATTCACACAATAATGTGATCAGTGGTACTCAAAATCCCTAGTCCCAACATTAGGTGGACCTTCAAAACTAAACAGAAAATTTGTATTATCCCTTAAAAATTTCCCTTGTCATCACTTTAAGTGTAATTCTGCCTCTACAAACTATGACCAAAATACTTAAGCCCTATACTCTAACACTGCTCTCTAATTTTCAGATGTAATCAATTTTACTAACTAAGAATACAGGCACTGGAACAAAACTACCACTTACTAAGTATGTGGTCATCTGCTAGTTACTTTAGTTTTCCATTTCAATTTCTTCATCTGTAAAATGAAGTTAATAATTGTATCTTTCTTGTAAGATTGTCATGAGCTTAAATGAACACAGAATGTATTAGGTGTTCAGTAACTGTGAATTGTTCATTAGTAATAGTCATAGCATATGTTCTTAATTCCAACTTCAAAAAATGAGTAGAAAACATTCATCATAAAATTACTTAAAATTTTGATATTTTTATTTCTACTTGTTATTTTCATTTCCTTCTTCCTCTTTTCTACACAGCCTGGCCCAGTCTGGCTTCACCCCCACTTCCACCTTCCAAATATTCATTACAATGCTGTTGATTTTCCAAGGCTAATTTATCAATCCAAGTGACTTCTTTCTTCTTAACTCTATTTTCTCTGATACATGTTACACTGTTTTACATTTTGCTCTTAAAACTCTGAAGGGAAAAGAGGATGCCACCAGTTAGAGACTGAGGGCTGAGGATAGACTCAAAAAGTCAGCTAAAATGAACATGATCTACATTACACAATAGGGTAATATTGAGTCCTTGTGGCAGATTTCCTAGAAAACAAACAAAAAACATGTCCACAAAACACCCACCATTTTGATATCTCTCACTAAGAGGGCAGTTTGATAGAACTATAACAGCATTTCTCTCTCTCCCAGCCACCAATACATTCTCAGCTCCAATACTTGTATGAAGTACAAAAGTAGCTCCCCAGATGTCCCCTCTAGGGATGACTCTTTTTCCTTTAAATGTTTAGGAATATAAATATTATATAAATATGAATATAAATATAAAAAGAGGAACTGTCATGATTAATTTCTCAATTCTCTTTTGTATTTTAGAGCTCACAGTATCGTTTATTTTTGACTTCTCTATTACAACATTAAGCTTTATCCATTTGTCAGAATAGAATTTCTCTTCCTTTCCTACTCCATTAGCTTCTTATTTTCATTGCCCTATTTTCCCTATAGCTGATCAATACCATGTTAGGCTGCACACGGTAGCAACTTATATTCTTTCAGAACTTGCCACTAAGAGAACGTGTGAGGGTACGGGATTAGCCAAACAGCAACACCTTTCTCCTCCTCATCATCATCAAAAAGCATTTTACTAGTTCCTATCATGTTTTTTGTATCGTAGAAGAGAAAGCACAATGATAAAGACCACAACATTTATGTTCTCACAAAGAACTCATTTCCATTGCTTGAATTCATATCACTCAAGAATTTAAAGAGAGAAAGAAAAAAAAAAGCTGATCATATTTGGATGTGAAAAAAAGTTAATTTATTCATTTCCTTGGTATTTTGTGGACACAAGATAGAGACCTTATTTCTATATGTATTGAAGCTCAGATAAAGCTGGTAAACAAGTAAAAAGCTTCTGTTTCAGAGCCAAAATAAAGTGATGCCAGTTAAATCTAATGAGCTAAAGTAACTACTAGTTTTATATTAAGTAATAAGAGTGCTATTTTAGTGATAACTGTGGCATTTTAATAACATTCAATATATTCTTTCATTTTCTCTTATATATGCTACATTTCATCCTGTAAGTTTTAATCTGGAATATATGGGGCCTTATATTAAAACATTAAAAATGTCAATAACAGAAAACTACATATTTTCTATTCCTTTTGTAAACAAATTCTGTCTCAGGACAAAGCAGGGATATATTTAAAGAGCATTTTCAAGTTTGTAAACTTGCAAAACTTATGATCTCATTGTTTCTGTAGTAAACTGTTATAAAATTTAATGTACTCCTGACAAATGGATTCTGTCACTCTACAGAGACACTTCTCAAGTTGTACTATAAAGAGATTTATCTTATTCTTTTGGATCAAAACCAGTGCTTATTGAGACAAAGTTGGTTCAAAGGTGAAACTTAAGTTTCTTGTTTCTCAGAGTCTGGTCTTTCCTTATTCAAGACAAATAATAGATCTACCAAAAGTATGAAAACTCTATGAAACAAGCAACTCAGAAATTTATTGTCATTGAATTTATAGTTTTGTCTTTTTCTAATCTCTAAGGCAATTTATCATTACCTTTTTCTTAACTTTGTTTATTAATCATCTGCTTATCACACTGAGTCCCTCCCTTCTCACATCAGTCTCGATGCGTAGCTCTCTTGGCATGCTTCACACCTCTCCTGGGGTGACTTCTCTCCTCTACCTCAGGTTTGTTCCAGCTTCTTCATCTTGAGTAGGTCTCCTCCTTGCTTTTCACTTTTATTTTCCTGAAATATATTCCGTAGTATCTTTCAAAAATTTGTGAACAAAAATAACCTTTCTGTACAATGAGGTATCACCTCACACCAGTCAGAATGGCCATATCGAAGAATCTACAAATAATAAATTCTGGAGAGGGTGTGGAGAAAAGGGAGCCCTACTACACTGTTGGTGGGAATGTAAATTGGTACAGCCACTATGGAGAACTGTATGGAGGTTCCTTAAAAAACTAAAAATAGAACTACCATACGACCCAGCAATCCCATTCCTGGGCATATACCCAGAGAAAACCATAATTCATAAAGATACATGCACCCCAATGTTCATTGCAGCACTATTTACAATAGCCAGGATATGGAAGCAACCTAAATGTCCATCAACAGAGGAATGGATAAAGAAGATGTGGTACATATATACAATGGAATATTACTCAGCCATAAAAAAGAACAAAATAATGCCACTTGCAACAACATGGATGGACTTAGAGACTGTCATACTGAGTGAAGTAAGTCAGACACAGAAAGACAAATATCATGTGATATCACTTATATGTGGAATCTAAAAAAAAGGGTACAAATAAACTTATTTACAAATCAGAAGTAGAGTTACGGATATAGAAAACAGGCTTATGGTTACCAGGGGATAAGAGGAGGAGGGATAAATTGGGAGATTGGGATTGACATATACACACTACCACATATAAAATAGATAACTAATAAGAACCTACTGTACAGCACAGGGAACTCTACTCAGTACTCTATGGTGACCTATGTGGGAAAAGAATCTTAAAAAGAGTGGATATATGTATATGTATAGCTGATCCACTTTGCTGTACACTTGAAACTAACACAACATTGTAAATCAACTATACTCCAATAAAATTTTTAAAAAATAACCTTTCTGTGATCTTACATGTCTGAAAACATTTTCCTCTGCCCTAACAGTTTGCAGTTTGGCTGATAGGACATTATCAAGTGAACATTATTTTTCCCTCATCCATTTGAAGACTTCTGTTGTTGTATTCAGTATTACGAATAAGAAATCTGGTGAAAGTGCAACTACTAGTCTTTATAAGTAAACATTTTTTGTCATTTTTTCTCTCACTTTTATTAGCATTTAGGATCCATTTGTCTTTGTAACTTTGATATTTCCCAAAGGAAAATATTTATAGTCTCTTTAATTTATCCTACTTGCCATTTATTAAGCCATTTATTAAGCAATTTAAGTTTGAAATTCTGTGTCTTACTTAAGCTGGGAAATTTTTTTCTTAAAATTTCTTCAATGATTTTTTTTTCTTCTCCAGTCTCTCATATTACTCTGGAAACAAATTGACATGCATGTTACTACATCTGGAATTTTCTGTCACTACTAGTATTTATTTTATAGTTTTCATCTATATTTCTACTTTTGTACTACATTTTAAGAGTATTCATGGAATTAATCTTTGTGCCAAAAACTCTCCTATTCATTTAGCCCATTATTCTAGTCAACCACCTATTAAGGATCTTATTCTTGTATCAATATTTCTTCTCCTAAATATATTAGTTATGGTAGATTAACTGTTTTAACAAATGAATACCATATCTCATTGGCTAAACACAAAAATAGTTTATTTCCTTCTCACATTATTGTCCACTGCAAATAAGCTAAGGGGTTCCCTGTTTTGCAGAGATAGGTTCTTTCCATTATGTGTTTCAGTCATTCTTTGGAGTCCTGGAGACTCCATCAGTCCCTCTGCTTCTGTTTGGCAATAACAAACGGCAAAGAATAAGAGGAATCTCAAATGAGGTTTCAGAGGCCAGGCTGAATTGCTGGAGTCATGGAAGAAGAAATTAAGTTTCTGACTAGGAAAAGGTTTCTGTGCTACACTAAGAAATTTGTATTTTTCCTGAATGCAATGAATCTTGGAAGTGTGTTAAGATTTTTAGTCAACCCCATCAGTTGTGTGGTTTAAAAACATCACTGTGGCTGCTCTGTAAATTATAGATCTCATTTGAGCAAAGACAACTCTTAGGAGAATGTTGTCAAAAACCAGATGATAAATCATGGTGTTTTGGACCGTGGGCATGAACATGGGTAAGAGGAGAAGTGAGAAGACTGAAAAGATGATATTAGGAAGCAACAGGGACTGGTGATGATTGAGGGTTAGTGCTGGGAAAATGAGAAGTCAAATAATACAGGCAAGTTTCTAATTTTCACTGTGGGGTGGATTGTATTTACTAAGGTAGGGAATTTTGCAAGAGAAGCACATTATAAGAAGAATTGAGTGGGGAAATAAATGGAGATGCTCACTAAGGCTTTGGGTTTGTAGTTTTGTAGCTCAGGAGAGACATAAAGGCAGGAAAAAAAAGACTTAGAAATATCACTTTACTGACCCTAAAAATGGTAAAATAATAAATGGGAGTTAACGAGTATCTATTTTCATTATATTCATAGCACTTAGAAAACTATAGTATTAAATATGTTTTTCTTTTCATAAAGTAGTATGTGAGATGATGGGAATGATGTTTAAGATGGGAGATTTTGAACATATTGAACTACTGATGAAGAGCTAGTAAAAGCAAAGATTATTCTTAACTAGCAAATAAACTGCTTGTTATTTGGAGAGTGAGGGCAGATAGAACCCAAAGCAGGAATAAAGGCATTTGTCTTGGCAATAAAAAGAAAGGCCTCTTCCATAATGATGAGAGGGAAAGATACATTTATATAAGGACCAATAAGTTTTGAGGATTGATGCAGTTCTTATCTCATGGCATTTTCTCTGTAAAGTTGAATGGAGACTAGTGAGACAGGGTGTTTGATAAATGTGAGATTTTAATAGAGGTACTGTGGAGATGAGGGAGAAGAACTCATTAAGGAAGGTATGCAGAGGATTCAGTATTTATTTGTGAATCATGCAAAACAGCATTACAAGAACCAAGCTGTGGCTTGAAGGGGAGATAGATGCATGCTAACCAGCAAATCAAAAAAACCCTTACCATTAGGTGTATCACTCTTGAGAAGGCTTAAATAAGAGGATGGTTTCAATAAAAAGAATATATGGGAGGTGTAGAATGAGCAGAGATATACAGAAATAGACAGGTAAGCATTTTCCCAAAATGGTTCATAGATCAATGTATAGTTAGTTTGTTAGCTGGAATAGGAAAGGAGCTGGCTATTTATTGTGGAGCTAGATCATCCAAATATTAAATGTCCTGATGAAGGTATTTGCTTTTATTCTATCACTGCTGATGTTCCAAGAAAAAACAAATTGATCTTACTGGATTTGGGAGGAAGAAGGAAGGAAGTGCACACTTAAAGATATATTAGAAATTATTTTTGTACTTTCTCTTTTTTAAAAATAAAGAGACAGTCTTCCTTGAATGTAGTCTTGCATCCCTATAAAAATTCTTACTGGGCTTCTCTGGTGGTGCAGTGATTGAGAGTCCACCTGCCGATGCAGGGGACATGGGTTCGTGCCCCGGTCTGGGAAGATCCCACATGCCACAGAGCGGCTGGGCCCATGAGCCATGGCTGCTGAGCCTGAGCGTCCGGAGCCTGTGCTCTGCAATGGGAGAGACCACAACAGTGAGGGGCCTGCGTACCGCAAAAAAAAAAAAAAAAAAAAAAAAAAAAATTCTTACTAATTTTGACATAACTAGGACCACCAGGAGAACAAAGACATACAAAAACATCAGAAATATATTTCCCAAATTTAGGAAGAATTTCCACTAACAGCATGTGAATTGTACTGGGTTCAGTAAAGAAACACCATTGACAGTTCACACATTCATAGCTCTATCCTGAGCAGAGCAAATTTTCAGGGAGACTTATTTTGCCTTTGTATACTTCCTAAGTATATTATATCAGAAACCCAGACCTAACCAAGGCTTTCTATTATATGACTGTAGCCTCTTTGAGGCAACTGGATTGTTAGCAACCTCACTTCTTTCTCCTAACAGGATCCTTCTCTCAATATCCACTGAAGAACAGAAAATCCTGGTAAAGGATCAAACTGGTGGTAAGGAGGGACATGTAAAGGTGGTTGTATATTCCATTTATAGAGATAAAGAATCTATAGTTTAAAGGTGATAACAAAAATTAGAGGGAAAACTAGTGGTAAATATTAGGACTGTGGAATTTTCATGTTCTTCATTCAGGTAATAGGTGTAGGACACCTTCTCACCTCAGTCCAGAATAGGTGAATTAGATTAATTCTTATGGAAAACTGGAAACTGGATGAAAGCCGAGTGCATTCAGCTCTAGGTAGTTGAACCCTGAAGGAAAAGTTAAATGAAGTAAGGCCATATTATACAATGTGTTCACTAGGAAATATCAGGCTTGGATATCACTTCTCATTTGATGCTAAATAAAATGAGAGGTGCCTGGGTCCTGAGAAAATGCACTCTGAAAGAGGACAAAAAGGAATAAAATTTCATAATTCAGAGGAAAAGCATAAATTTAAAAAATGATTTTAATAAAAATCTGAATACAGTTTAAAAAAAAATTGACATCAATATGCTGCCTCCCCAAAACTTGAAAGAGAAATCATAGGAATAAGTAAGATACCATGGAAAACAAACAAAAACTAAACAAAACCAAAGCAGGTATACATAAGAAACTAAATGATATAAGAATGGATTTTGTCTTGGACCTTCAAGATGGTGGAGGAGTAAGACATGGAGATCAACTTCCTCCCCACAAATACATCAAAAATGCATCTACATGTGGAACAACTCCTACAGAACACCTGCTGAATGCTGGCAGAAGACCTCAGACTTCCCAAAAGGCAAGAAACTCCCCACGTACCTGGGTAGGGCAGCAGAAAAAAGAAAAGACAGAGACAAAAGAATAGGGACAGACCTGCACCTCTGGGAGGGAGCTGTGAAGGAGGAAAGGTTTCCACACACTAGGAAGCTCCTTCACTGGTGGAGATGGGGGGTTGGGTGGGTGGTAGGAAGCTTTAGAGCCACGGAGGAGAGTGCAGCAACAGGGGTGCAGAGGGCAAGGTAAAGAGATTCCCTCACAGAACATTGGTGTCAACCAGCACTCACCAGCCTGAGAGGCTTGTCCACTCACCCACTGGGGTGTGTGAGGGCTGGGAGCTGAGGCTCGGGCTTCGAAGATCAGATCCCAGGGAGAGGACTGGGGTTGGCTGCGTGAACACAGCCTGCAGGGGGCTAGTGTGCCACAGCTAGCCAGGAGGGAGTCCGGGAAAAAAGTCTGGAACTGCCTAAGAGGCAAGAGACCATTGTTTCAGGGTGTGCAAAGAGAGGAGATTCAGAGTACCGACTAAACGAGCTTCAGAGATGGGCGTGAGCTGCGGCTATCAGGGTGAAAACCAGAGATCAGCATGAAATGCTAACGTTGATGCTGCAGCCACCAAGAAGCCTGTGGGCAAGCGCAGGTTACTATCCACATCTCCTGTCCTGGGAGCCTGTGCAGCCCACCACAGCCAGGGTCAACTTTCCCAGGAGAACACACAGCATGCCTCAGGCTGTTGCAACGTCACGCTGCCCTCTGCCACCACAGGCTTACCCAGCATTCACTACACATCCCTCACCCGGGCATGAGTGAGCCAGAGCCCCCTAATCAACGGCTCCATTAACCACTCTGTCTGGGTGAAGAACAGATACCAGAGGGCGACCTGCATGGAGACGCAGGGCCAAATCCAAAGCTGAACCCCAAGAGCTGTGTGAACAAAGAAGAGAAAGGGAAACTTCTACCAGCAGCCTCAGGAGCAGCAGATTGAATCTCCACAATCAACTTGATGTATTGTTGATGTATGTATTCCCTCTACCGGGAAGCGTACACAAACCATGACCTGCATCTGTGGAATACCTGAACAGACAATGAATCATCCCAAAATTGAGGCAGTGGACTTTGGGAGCAACTGTAGATTTGGGGTTTCCTGTATGTGACTGACTAGGTTCTGATTTATAGGTTTATCTTAGTTTAGTTTTTAGCACTTGTTATCATTGGTGGATTTATTTATTGGTTTGGTCTCTTGTTTATTAATTATATATTTTTTAATTTTAATAATATATTTAATTTCTTTTTAATTTTAATAACCTTATTTTATTTTGGTTTTTTTTATTTATTTCTTTTTTGCCTTCCTTTTCTTCTGAGCTGTGTGGCTGACAGGGTCTTGGTGCTCTGGCCGGGTGTCAGGCCTGAGCCTCTGAGGTGGGAGAGCCGAGTTTAGACCACAAGAGACTTCCCTGTCCCAAGTAATATCAATTGGTGAGAACTCTTGCAGAGATCTATGGCTCAACACTAAGACCCAGCTCCACTCAACCACCAGGAAGCTCCAGTGCTGGACAGAATGGGAACGTATTATTACGTTCCCATTACGTAGTAGAATGGGAACGTGGTCCAACCTTTGTGGTTAGGGTACTTAGATTAGGCTTCATGAAGGAAATTTGTCTTAAAATGTAAGATAGGTTAAAAAAGAAGAAAGTAAAATTTATATGAGGGGAGAGAGAGGGAGAGGGGCTAAAAAGGTGTTTGTTTTTTTCTGACCAGAAATAATAGCAGAAATAAATAGGAAGGAAGGTCTGAAACAGTTAGGTTGTTGGTAAGGTTTGTTCTATTTAAATCGCTCTCCTCCCTGGATCAGATGTAGACAGGAAGTGAACTGAACTGTCCAGCAATACAATGAGGGCCCTAGTTGTCTATGTTTCAAAATGCACACACATTTGTGGTCTTGTTGCCTAAAATGGTGGAGGTATGACTGGGAAGTAGGAAGATCCATTCCTGTAGCAGTTATATGCCGTTGTCTGATTTGTAAGGAGGCAGTAAACATATTTAGTAAATATTTACTATGTGTTGGTAATGCACTGGTATATAGGTAATGCTGAACATGTAGAATTAGTTGAGGAGTATTTCCTCTTTTTCTATTATTTGGCAGATATTTTACCAAATAGGAATAATATGCTCTTAAAAAGTATGGACAACTTTTCTGTAAAATTATATTAGCCTGGTCGTGTCTTCTCTTAAAAAAATTTAAATGATAATTAAATTTATTTAATGGATAAGAGGACTATTTAATCATTCTATTTCTTTAGTCAATATCAGAAAACTTTATTGCCAAGAATTTGCCCATTTCTAAATTTTAAAACTTTTAACATAGCTTTTTTTATACTAATATGGCAATATGATCCTTTTTATTTTTGTTAATTCTGTATTACATGCTGATTCTATATATACAACCTATATAGATCTGTTATGTCTCTGTAGTTCTATCAACAGTTTGCTTTATTTAGAGACTACTTCATTAAATTAATGAAATCCATGATTGTTGTATCTTCTTAAAGAATTGGAAATTTTTCATTTGGAGTGAAACAATCCATTTTTGAAAAGTCTATTTTTTTCTGATGTGAGCATAGATACTCTACCTTTCTTTTGGGTACTTTAATATGTTTATTAAATCTCTCTGTATTCTATATTTATTTTAGATGTATCTCTTGAATTCTCTGTGTTTTATATTTTCAATCTTTCCTTCTCTCTCTTGGATTTTTTATTTTTTTTGCTTTTTTAATATCTATTTTTTCTTATTCCTTTTCCTATGTACTAGTTTGGAAGATACTTTTATAAAAAATAATTTTTAGTGGGTGAGCTTAAATTTTTATGCTGCATTCTTAAAGTCTAAATTAAGTCTAAATTAAAGTAATACCATAATTTCCTTCCTCAACAATGGACTCTAAAATATTTTATTTTATTATCTTCTGTTGATTTGCTATATTTTCCAGTGTTTTATTGAATTTTTTAAACTCAATACTTCATAAATTATTAACGTTATTTTATGTGGATTATGTTTAAATAGACTTTCTACACATTAACTCATTTTTTTTACCTCACCATTCCTTTTGCATCTCATACAGTTCTTTGGCATTATTTTTACTTTCTCCTAATTGGCTCTGTTGCACAAGGCATAGTCCAATGAACTAACAAGACTATCTAATATTAGTAATACTTTAGTTTTATATGCTTTCTTTTCTTATAAAATATTTCTAATTATTTTGCTACATTATAACACTTTACCTATAAATGTATATTACTAAGTGAAAAGGCTACATTCTGTATGATTCCAACTATATGACATTATGGAGAAGGCAAAATGATACAGACAGTAAAAAAAATAAAATCAGTGGTTTCTAAGGCTTCATGGTGTAGGAAAGGTAGGTGGGGAGAGGATGAATAGGTGGCGCACAGGGGATATTTAGAGCCGTGGAACTATTCCTTTAATAGTATGATACTCTTTTTTTTTTTTTTTTTTTTTTTTTTGCGGTACATGGGCCTCTCACTGTTGTGGCCTCTCCCGTTGCGGAGCACAGGCTCCGGACGCGCAGGCTCAGCGGCCATGGCTCACGGGCCCAGCCGCTCCGCGGCATGTGGGATCTTCCCAGACCAGGGCACGAACCCATGTCCCCTGCATCGATCGGCAGGCGGACTCTCAACCACTGCGCCACCAGGGAAGCCCTAGTATGATACTCTTATGGAAGATACATGGCATTATGCATTAGTCAAAACCTATGAAGCTGTGCAAAGAATGGACCCTAATATAAGTTATGGTCTTTAGTTAGTAATAATGTATCAGTATTGGTTTATCATTTGTAACAAATGCACCACAGGAATGGAAGATGTTAATAATAGGGGAAATTGTGTCACCACACAATTTGAGGTGAAAGGGTGGGAACAGGGAAAGGGGATCTATGGGAACTCTTTGTACTTTCTTCTCATTTTTTTGAAAACCTAAGCCTTATCTAAAAAACAATGTCTATTAATACAAAATAAAATCCACTTATAATATTTAAAATTGGATAACCAATTATTGTGTTATTCATATTCCTTAAGAAATTTTCCCAAACTCCATACCTAGAAACAAAGCTGCTCATAAATTTCTTTACAGTTTTTTTCCATTTTGCATTAAAGGGGATTATCAAAATAGGAAGAGACTAGCACAGACTAACTATCCCTTAAGTAAAACTATTATCCATTGTATGGTTTGTCAAAATAATACCAAGAGAAAATGAATAACATTCAAAACATAAAATCATCATCAATAAGCATCATGACCAAAAGAAGATTTTTTTTATCCTGAGATCTAAAAGTAAGTCATTTAAATACCTTGGTGACACAGTTTGGTAATGTAATACAAATAATTTTTTGGAATTCAGGAAGAGTTGAGCAGAATTCTGCTTTTGTTAAAAATACAAAGTTATCTTGTATTATCTTATATTTTCTAGAAGTTTACTGTCTTCATCTATGTAAAGAGTAGCTTGTATTATCTCTGGGGTCCTATTCACCTTTGCCTTCTATTGTTGTATGATCATACTTCTTAATGAGGAGCTTGTGACTTTGTGTGCTGAGACAGTAAATGAATTCTTAAGAATCAGAGGCCCTGTTTTCATGCAAATAAACCAAGTGATGAAAAATAGAGGAGAGCAAAATTATGAGCAATGTTAATTTGCCATCTATATAACTTTTCTTCATTCTTGAGAATTGATCTGAATATGAAAATAAAATCTGAAGGAATGAGAAAACTAACAGTCATTATCCTAACTGACTGCCAAGTCACTTTCCTTACCCAAATATGAATTTCAGTGTTTATGAATATATTTGAAATTACTCAGATAATATGACAAATGGATAATTTTATCAGACTACATCTTTTACAGAAAGTAAGATTTGGGTTATTTAATTTAGGTGATA
Source organism: Phocoena sinus (assembly GCF_008692025.1). Lineage (NCBI taxonomy): Eukaryota > Metazoa > Chordata > Mammalia > Artiodactyla > Phocoenidae > Phocoena > Phocoena sinus. The sequence goes on from NC_045766.1 coordinate 111,301,238, forward strand.
TTTATTTTGAAAGTTTAACAATAACTATAGTTAAGCTTGTTCCTTTGTTAGAAGATTATTGGTGAAGTATAGACCCTAAGGTCTATTAAAAATTGTTTTTCACTTTTTTCATTTCATAGAGGCAATTTATGAATTACAGTTAATTAGTTCCTTTTAAGTATAATTATTCAAAAACTAGCTTTCAAAACTCCTATTTTATTTTCAACTGTGTTCATCTTTAACACTAATACATATGATCACATAGCTGACTAAAGAGGACCAAGGTTAACACACTATTATAAATAATTTTTAAAAATTAAAACCTGTAACGTACTTTAAATTATCTATTTTTTAATAATTAATTTTCAGTTTTACATGATCAAAAGTTAATACTAAAACCATTGATGAAAAGTTTTCCTTTTAGATTCATTCTGATTATTCAATAATATATATGTTTTGGGTTTGGATTACTTTAAATAGTTCATTTATGGTAAAAATTGTTATAGTTAAGTCAATTTTTCAGAATGCTATGAGGGTATATGTATCCTAGGTGTTAATATACGATCATAAGAAACTGTCATAATGGGGTTTAATATATCTACTCAGAAAAACAAATGATAGAGCAGACTGTTATCTGGAGTGTACTGAATTGGAACAAAGGGAATTTAATGTTCTTTAAGAAATATTTCTATCATGCTGTAGTACTGAAATGAATTTCCCTTCTTCCCCTCTAGAGCATTTCCTGTCTGAATACCTGGGACAGATCATGCAGAGTCAGATTATTTCTCTTTTGAAGGATGCTAGGAATACCCAGATATATTTTCTCTATCTAGCTCTGTTTGCATTATTCATTTAATGCAACCAAAGTTTCTGCCATTAAAAGGACGTCTCCTGTTGCAAGTTACAGTGATTTAAATTGCACCTAATTTTATTTAAATCATGGAGTGGTATCTCTTTGAAATTGTATTGGGATAAATCTTAGGGATCCTGGTGATTTGGGGAAAATAATTTAGTTTCATGAAATTTATTTAATATACTATGTGCTCATGTACATTTCTCAGAAATTGTCTACAGATGGGTAATAGATTTTTTTTCTCACATTTATATCTATTTCCAGGTTATTATTTCCTGATATTATCCCTAAAATCTGGAGCCTTCCTCTTTGCAGACATGTTGCCATTTTTCAATAAACACAAATCTTGTGCCAGTCCTTGGTGATTTCTCTTGCCTCAGACAGGCACTTATGGTTTATATCACTCACTTAGCCCTGGATCATGTCATTAGTCATTTTTTGAAGTTTTCTTTCTTTGAATTATTGAGGGATTTTAAACTATTTGATAGCAGGTTTCATGCTGATAATGAATTCCTAGCAGGGAAAATATCATGGTTAAGGATAATCAAGATTTCACAGATAAGTCTGTACTTAAACTAGATCTTGGGAGATTTTTCTAGGCAGAATGGCAGAAAGAAGTTAACTTGGATATTAGACCTAATGCAACAAAGGCACAAAAATGGTGACAAGGATGTAGGGATATCACTGCTGCTTAAACAGTTTGTAAGCATATGTAGCTTTAAACTAAAGTGATGGTATCAGTAATGAAAATAAAGGGATAGATGCAAAATTTACTTGGAGGAAGAATCTGTCAAATAAATTCTTATGTATAGGAGAGTTTGAATGACTTACCATCCATGTTGCATTTCAACTCTAAGATTCTATCAATATATATTCAGTGTTCAGTATATGCCAGGGTCTTGCATACTAGTTGAATATCAGAGATATTGTCAAAATGAGGTACAAATCAAGTAAAACAAATTCAAAGGATATTGACTATTAGAATCCCTACTTATCAGTCTAATGACAAATCATTAGGTCTAAGCAATTTGGCTGTATTCACTGGAGTAGATTATAAGAAACCTGTCCTGGTAGAGTTGAAAACAAATGATAAACTTTATACTAAGTTAATATAAAGTTTATATTAGTTGTGACTTTTATTATGTGCTCCATGATCTTAAATCTGAAAATAGGAATTCATTTTTGGATTAGTTTTAATGCACAAATTTACATATATACTTGCATTTAAAATATTCCTGAGACAGTTAGGAAAACTAGGGAGAATCAGATAATAGTTTTTAGCAAGGTATATTTCACCAGAAATAATATTTAATTCCTGATTATTTTAAACTTTTAACTTGGCTGAGCACTCAATATTTGAAAAGCAAAGTTATCATTTCTGAAAGATTATCCTGTAATATTAAATAGAGCTTAGAGCAAGAAACCTTGGCAGCCCTCTAATTTGCCTTACTAGGCATACACTTAGTAATGACATTCTCTTAGTTGGAAGCCAGCAGTGCTCACAGGCAGAACATTTGTGGATACATTGCTGAGGATTTTACTCACTAAGATAGACTTTCTTTAGCATGTACTTCAAAAGAGTTCTTACCTAAATGTAGCACTGCTAGTCTTATTTTTCCATAAATAAATCTCTGGGAATTTGATTCTTCATTTTTGTTCTATCTATTGAAGTGTTAAGCAAATTGCTTTTGAGGAAAATAGTATTCTTACCGATGAATAAGTCTTTGAGTTATATCTCTCTAGAGATAAAATGGATATATATATATATATATATATATATATATATATATATATATATATATATATATACGCACACATATATATATGTATATACATACATATATGTACACACACATCAGAATATTTATGGATATTATATATTAAGTTTCTGAATATTCTTTTTTAAAACATTTTTATTGGAGTATAATTGCTTTACATTTTTGTGTTAGTTTCTGCTGTATAACAAAGTGAATCAGCTATGCATTTACATACATCCCCATGGTTTCTAAATATTCTTAAGGGACGTTTATCATTCCAATCCATATGTTAGACTATTAAAGCATATCACTCTAACAATATGCAGTAGATGTATTCTACATACTAGTAAGGACATATAAGTTTGAATTTAAATTCCAGCCATTACTTACTAAGTGTTCAGCTAGGGAACGCTACTGCCTGGTGTTCATTGTGCCAGGACCCCTGCTCCATGTGGATCTTGGATAAATATAAATTAAGAGAAAATATTTTTCCATCAGAGGTTTAGGAGATTTAGCAACCATTGCTTTCCAAAATCGCCTCAGGAGACAAACATTAAGATGCCTTAAACTTATTTGAAAAATATATATTTTAACTAAGATATATGGTGTCTGAGACAACACTACTCCTAGCATGCCAAATGTTGATTCTTTCCATTTTAAGTTTTTTTTATGCGACTTCATAACTTCCCATATTAGTATGATTAGAATTGTATAGCATAATAGAGGTTGTTTGTGTGTGTGTGTGTGTGTGTGTATGTGTATGGAAGGGGCTGGTGGTATATGTGTTGGTGGAAACAATCTTATTGGGAAAGAACATCACCACTGGTTTCTAATTGTCTGGTCTTCTCTGCTACTCAGGCTAAGGTTGAAATTTTGCTTTTGCAGACTAGTTTTGCATACTGGAAATTATAAAAGATTCAGGCAAGGAAGATAATGGCAATCAGCAGAAATAGTGTGTCATTAAATTGGAAGAAAAATAAATAGAAGCTTGTATGAAAATATCTAAGGAATCACACTACTATTCTGTATTAAGGCAATTATTAGCTAATGAAGGAAAAAGTTAGGTCTGTGTGACATCTTTATCATTAACATTAGGCCTTTGATTATTGATGATGTTTGTCGATACCTAGGTTATAGAAAGTCATCCACATATGTAAATAAAATTTTTCAAAGAATATCTATTATTCTATACATGCAAAAACAGGTTTTTATTCATAATGATCATCAGAGACATTTGTATCTAGAATAGAATATTTTGCCACCATAAACTTGCTTTAACTTACTTGTATTGTACTTTGGACTGTTGCCATCCTTAAAAAGTTTCAAAGAAACTCTATGAACTACTTGGGTATAATTACTGCAAGTGTCATTGTTTGTTATATTATGATGGCTTTTTAAGCTACTTATGGAAATTTCATGTATTCAAAAGTAGAGAGAACTGTATTAGGAATTCTCAAATATCTATCATCTAGTTTCACTCAATCTAACTCATGGAAAATCTCATTTCATTTATAACTCCCTTTTCCCTATTTCTCCTGTTGAATTAGTTTTAAAAGGGTCTCAGGCATTATTATAAATATATATAAATCATGTATAAATATTGATACAAATAGTATAAATATATAGTATTGTCTCCAAAATTAAGCATGTATTTTCTAATGTAGCCATGATTCCATTATAGTATAAAAATGACAAATATTTCTTAATATAATGAAATATCTAATGGTCAAATTTCTATCATTGTCTCACTAAATTATATTTTGATATAGATTATAAATTAATATATAATATCAGTATTAATGCTTATATATAAATAAAGATTTATAATTCTATCTATCTATATGGTCTATTTATCTATGTAATACATATTTACTATGTAAGACCCCCAAAATTTCCAGGACCCAAAAATGTTTATATATGGCATTCACTTTAAAGGTCTCCTAAATATCTTTTAATCTGTAGATTCCACAAACCCTCATTTATCTCTTCAAAATTTACTTGTGGAAAACAGATTGCTTGTCCTCCAGAATACCACCATATTTTGGATATTGCTTTTTTGCATTCTTGTGGTTTAACATGATTTTCTAAACAGTGTATTTCCTGTAATCTGCTAGCTAGATATAGAAATTAGATTATATAAAGGTTTATGTTTTGGCAAAAGAACTTCATTGATGATGCTGTTTTGGGTTTTGTTTGTTTTTTTGCAAAAAGAGTTTCTTAATAGGCAATTGAGTCTTTTTTTGTAATATTAATTGTCACTGAGGATCAATGCTAGATCCATTATTTTTCAGGGGTTTGCGTTTTTTATTTTTTCCAGTTTTCTAAGCGAAGAAAAAGCTGTTGTTATTGATTTCAGCCTTCTTACTGAGGTTTAATTTACATACAGTGAAGTGCAAAGATCTTAACAGTGTAATGTGTTTTGACAACTGTTTATACCCATAGAACTGAAACCATAATCAATATATAAGCTTTTCATTCCCATCTCATCGCCTAGAAAAAGGCAATGTTAAAAATTTTATCACTGAAAATAAGCCTCATAAATGTTCTAGAATTTCAAATAAACAAAATCAAACATGTTCTCTTTTAAGTCTCATTTCATTTGTTCAGCATAATGTTTTGAAGTTTTATCTATGTTGTTATATGTATCATAAATCTGTTTTTTTATTGCCCAGATATATCCTATAGTATGGATATATTACTGTTAGAAGATAAACTGAAGCATATTCAAATTTTAAGAGTTTATTTGAGTAAAAATCAATTGGAATCAGCCATGCCAAACCAGAAGTATTTAGGAGTACTCCCTAGTAAGGAGCTAGTGGAAAGATATATAGAGAAAGTACAGAAGCAAAGAAAGGAAAGTGTGTAATTGGCTATAGTTTAACGCCTACTTGACTCTGATTGGTTGTTCTTAGCATTTTGATTTTGTAACCTTGAGACATTTACAGGCTTAGATTAGGTTTGCTTTCAGAGGCTTCCATAGCATTAGAGTCACCTCAGTCTAATGGCCTCCTTGTTTCATTAATTTAACATTACAAATATATGAATTGCTCCTTCAGTTGGTGAATACATAGGTTGTTTTCAAATATTGTCTGCTGTAGAAAATCTATGAACGTTTGTATAGGATAATTGTGAATATATAATTTCATGTTTCTTGGCTACATACTCAGGAGTGGAATGTCGGGATCCTATGGTAAATTGTATATTTAACTTTCTAAGAAACTGCCATGGAGTTTTCCAAGGTGGAACCACACTATGCATTCCTAGAAGGAATACATGAGAGTCCAGGTTGCTCCATATCCTTGGCAACACTGGACCTTGTTAATCTTTTATTTTATCTTTTAAAAATTTAGCCATTTTGTGGGTATGTGGTAATATATTGTGATTTTACTTTGAATTTATCTGATGACTGATGATAATGTGCTTCTTGACCATTTGTGTATGTGTCTGTTGACTTTCTCCATTTTTTAAGAATTGAATTTTCTTATTAAATTGTAAGAGTCCCTAATATATTATAGACATAAATCTTTGTCAGATGTATAAACTGCAAACATTCTTTCCCAGTCTTGGTTTAATCTTTCTATTTTCTAATCAAGGTCTTTTTATGAAGAGTAATCTTTATTTTAATAAATTTTTTATCATTTTAATTTTGTAAACAGTATCCTATGTAAAAAATCTTTGCCCAAATGAAGGGAATGAAAATATTCTCTCATGTGTTCTTCTAGAAACTTCATAGTCTTAACACTTACAATTAGATCTATTGTCTATCTCAGTTAAAATTTTGTATATATGAGATGGGTTTGTTTTTGACCATAAAGATATCCAGTTGTTCAGCACAACTTAGGGAAAATATTTCATTTCAAGTTGTATTGCACTGACATCTATGTCAAAAAATCCTTGATTGACTATACATGTGGGTCTATTTTTTTTACCCTCAACTATGTTCTATTCCTTACACCTATTCCATATTACCTTAATTAATGTATTTGTATATGGAGTTTTGAAACCATGTAATGCAAGTCCCTCTCTTTCTGTCTCTCTAACTCATTCCTTCTCTCTCTCTCTCTTTTGATACCCTTGTATATTCTAGGTCTTTTAAATTTCCATACAAATTTTCACATTTATTTGTCCATTTCAACAACAAAAAAAAGGCATTGCGGTGACACAATATGGATAGAATTGACATCCTAACAAAACTGAATCTTCCAATTAATTAATATGTTATATCCCTTATTTAGGTCTTCACTAATCTCTTTTAGCAATATGTTACAGTGCTCAGTAAAAACATCTTACACAATTTTAGCTGAATTTGTGAATTTAGTTGAATTTATGAATTATCAAATTTATTGTTTGGTATTAAGTGTTTGATAACCGTACTATAAATGGTAGTTTTAAATTTAATTTTTCAGTTGTTTGTTACTAGCATATAATTTTTTTTTTAATTTAATATTGATCTTGTAGTCACTTATTCAGAGATCTTGCTAAATTCACTTGTTATACCAGGTAGCTTCTCTGTAGATTCTTTTGGGATTTTACATTGATAATCATGTCATCAGCAGAGAAAAGCATCTATATCTCTTTTCTTGTTTGTTTGTTTGCTTTTGTCTTACTGCATTTGCTAGAACCTAAATTATATTGTTAAATAGAAGTGTTAAAATGAAACATCCTCTCTTACTTCTGATTTAGGCAACAAGAAAATTTCATCAGTAACTATGATGCTAGCAGTAAAGCTTAGGTTTAAACCCTCTATCTGTTTGAAGTTTTTTTTTTTTTTCTAGTTCCAACTGATTAAAGTTAAAATGGCAATATTCTAACACTTTCATTCTTTCTGCATGCCTCTATACTATCTCAAAGAGAAATTCTCCCTCATCAGTTATATGGTAACCTTGAAAGAAAAATATATGCTAGAAATCAGAATAAATACCTGATTCTTTTTTTATTCTAGTTACAAAAATAAAATGTTGATTCCTTTCATTCTTTGAATATCATAATTAATTTTTTTACATTTATGATCTCAGAGTTCAATGTATTCGATCTGATTAATTCATTGTGGTTATTGTCCTTAACTGATGCTCAAATTTTTAAATCTTCCACTAGTTGGACAGCCTCCTCTTGTTGGCTCCTGAGTCCTCTTGATAAAACCTTAGCTTTTTTTTTTTTAAACGTCTTTATTAGAGTATATGTGCTTTACAATAGTGTGTTAGTTTCTGCTTTATAACAAAGTGAATCAGCTATATGTATACATATACATATATCCCCATATCTCTTCCCTCTTGCCCCTCCCTCCCTCCCACCCTCCCTATCCCACCCCTCTAGGTGGTCACAAAGCACCGAGCTGATCTCCCTGTGCTATGCAGCTGCTTCCCACTAGCTATTGGTTTTATATTTGGTAGTGTATATATGTCCATGCCACTCTCTCACTTTGTTCCAGCTTACCCTTCCCCTCCCAATGTCCTCAAGTCCATTCTCTAGTAGGTCTGCATCTTTATTCCCGTCCTGCCCCTAGTTTCTTCAGAACCTTGTTTTTGGTTCCATATATATGTGTTAGCATATGGTATTTGTTTTTCTCTTCCTGACTTACTTCACTCTGTATGACAGACTCTAGGTCCATCCACCTCACGACAAATAACTCAATTTCATTTCTTTTTATGGCTGAGTAATATTCCACTGTATATATGTGCCACATCTTCCTTATCCTTTCATCTGTTGATGGACACTTAGGTTGCTTCCATGTCCTGGCTATTGTAAATAGAGCTGCAAGGAACATTGTGGTACATGAATCTTCTTGAATTATGGTTTTCTCAGGATATATGCCCAGTAGCGGGATTACTGGGTCTTATGGTAGTTCTATTTTTAATTTTTAAGGAATCTCCATAATGGCTGTATCAATTTACATTCCTACCAGCAGTGCAAGAGGGTTCCCTTTCCTCCACACCCTTTCCAGCATTTATTATTTGTAGATTTTTTGATGATGGCCATTCTGACTGGTGTCAGATGATATCTCATTGTAGTTTTGATTTGTATTTCTCTAATGATTAATGATATTGAGCATTCTTTCATGCTCAATATCATTTTTGATATTTGTTGGCAATCTATATATCTTCTTTGCAGAAATGTCTATTTAGGTCTTCTGCCCATTTTTGGATTGGGTTTTTTTTTTTTTTTCGTATTGAGCTGTATAAATTGCTTGTAAATTTTGAAGATGAATCCTTAGTCAGTTGCTTCATTTGCAAATATTTTCTCCCATTCTGAAGGTTGTCTTTTTGGCTTATTTATGGTTTCCTTTGCTATGCAAAAGCTTTTAAGTTTCAGTAGGTCCCATTTGTTTATTTTTGTTTTTATATCCATTTCTCTAAGAGGTGGGTCAAAAAGGATCTTGTTGTGATTTATGTCACAGAGTGATCTCCCTATGTTTTCCTCTAAGAGTTTTATAGTGTCTGGCCTTACACTTAGGTCTTTAATCCATTTTGAGTTTGTTTTTGTTTATGGTGTTAGGGAGTGTTCTAATTTCATTCTTTTGCATGTAGTTGTCCAGTTTTCCCAGCACCACTTATTGAAGAGGCTGTCTTTTCTCCATTGTATATTCTTGCCTCCTTTATCAAAGACAAGGTGACCGTATGTGCGTGGGTTTATCTCTGAGCTTTCTATCCTGTTCCATTGACGTATATTTCTGTTTTTGTGCCAGTACCATATTGTCTTGATGACTGTAGCTTTGTAGTATAGTCTGAAGTCAGGGAGCCTGATTCCTCCTGCTCCATTTTTCTTTCTCAAGATTGCTTTGGCTATTCGGGGTCTTTTGTGTTTCCAGACAAATTGTGAAATTTTTTGTTCTAGCTCTGTGAAAAATGCCAGTGGTAGTTTGATAGGGATTGCGTTGAATCTGTAGATTGCTTTGGGTAGTAGAGTCATTTTCACAGTGTTGATTCTTCCAATCCAAGAACATGGTATATCTCTCAATCTATTTGTATCATCTTTAGTTTCTTTCATCAGTGTCTTATAATTTTCTGCATACAGGTCTTTTGTCTCCTTAGATAGGTTTATTCCTAGGTATTTTATTCTTTCAGTTGCAATGCTAAATGGGAGTGTTTTCTTCATTTCTCTTTCAGATTTTTCATCATTACTGTATAGAAATGCAAGAGATTTCTGTGAATTACTTTTGTATCCTGCTACTTTACCAAATTCACTGATTAGCTCTAGTAGATTTCTGGTAACATCTTTAGGATTCTCTATGTATAGTGTCATGTCATCTGCAAACAGTGACAACCTTACTTCTTTTCCAGTTTGGATTCCTTTTATTTCTTTTACTTCTCTGATTGTTGTGGCTAAAACTTCCAAAACAATGTTGAAGAAAGTGGTGAGAGTGGGCAACCTTGTCTTGTTCCTGATCTTAGTGGAAATATTTTCAGTTTCTCACCATTGAGGATGATGTTGGCTGTGGGTTTGTCATATATGGCCTTTGTTATGTTGAGGTAAGTTCCCTCTATGCCTACTTTCTGGAGGGTTTTTATCATAAATGGGTGTTGAATTTTGTCGAAAGCTTTTTCTGCATCTATTGAGATGATCATATGGTTTTATTCTTTAATTTGTTAATATGGTGTATCACATTGATTGACTTATGTATATTGAAGAATCCTTGCATTCCAGGGATAAACCCTACTTGATCATGGTGTATGATCCTTTTAATGTGCTGCTGGATTCTGTTTGCTAGTATTTTGTTGAGGATTTTTGCATCTATGTTCATCAGTGATATGGGCCTATAGTTTTCTGTCTTGATGACATCTTTGTCTGGTTTTGGTATCAGGGTGATGGTGGCCTCATAGAATGAATTTGGGAGTGTTCCTCCCTCTGCTATATTTTGGAAGAGTTTGAGAAGGATAGGTGTTAGTTCTTCTCTAAATGTTTGAGAGAATTTGCCTCAGAAGCTATCTGATCCTGTGCTTCTGTTTGTTGGAAGATTTCTAATCACAGTTTCAATTTCATTTTTTGTGTTTGGTCTGTTTATATTTTCAATTTCTTCCTGGTTCTGTCTCACAAGGTTGTGCTTTTCTAAAAATGTGTCCATTTCTTCCAGGTTGTCCATTTTATTGGCATATAGTTGCTTGTAGTCATCTCTCATGATCCTTTGTATTTCTGCAGTGTCAGTTGTTACTTCTCCTTTTGCATTTCTAATTCTATTGATTTGAGTATTCTCCCTTTTTCTCTTGATGAGTCTGCCTAATGGTTTATGAATTTTGTTTATCTTCTCAAAGAACAAGCTTTTAGTTTTATTGAACTTTGCTATTGTTTCCTTCATTTATTTTTCATTTATTTCTGATATGATCTTTATGATTTCTTTCCTCTACCAACTTTGGGTTTTTTTTTTTTTTTTGGTTCTTCTTTCTCTAATTGCTTTAGGTGTAAGGTTAGGTTATTTATTTTAAATGTTTCTTGTTTCTTGAGGTAGGATTGTATTGTTATTAACTTCCCTCTTTGAACTGCTTTTGCTACATCCCATAGGTTTTGGGTCGTTGTGTTTTCATTGTCATTTGTTTCTAGGTGTTTATTGATTTCCTCTTTGATTTCTGCAGTGATCTCAAGTAGTATATTGTTTAGCCTCCATGTGTTTGTGTTTTTTAAACATTTTTTCCTGTAATTGATATCTAGTCTCATATTGTTGTGGTTGGAAAATATACTTCATATGATTTCAGTTTTCTTAAATTTACCAAGGTTTGATTTGTGACCCAAGATACAATCTATCCTGGAGAATGTTCCATGATCACTTGAGAGGAAGATATATTCTGTTGTTTTTGGATGGAATGTCCTGTAATTATCAATTAAGTCCATCTTGTATAATGCATCATTTAAAGCTTGTGTTTCCTTATTTATTTTCATTTTGGATGATCTGTCCATTGGTGAAAGTGGGGTGTTAAAGTTCCCTACTATGATTGTGTTACTGTCGATTTCTCCTTTTATGGCTGTTAGTATTCACCTTATGTATTCAGGTGCTCCTATGTTGGGAGCATAAATATTTTCAATTGGTATATCTTATTCTTGTATTGATCCCTTGATCATTGTATAGTGTCCTTCGTTGTCTCTTGTAATAGTCTTTGTTTTGAAGTCTATTTTGTCTGATATGAGAATTGCCACTCCAGCTTTCTTTTGATTTCCATTTGCGTGGAATATCTTTTTCCACCCCCTCACTTTCAGTCTATATGTGTCCCTAGGTGTGAAGTGGATCTCTTGTAGACAGCATATATACAGTTCTTATTTTTGTATCCATTCAGCCAGTCTATGTCTTTTGGGTGGAGTATTTAATCCATTTACACTTAAGGTAATTATTGATATGTAGTTCCTATTACCTTTTTCTTAATTGTTTTGGGTTTGTTATTATAGGTCTTTTCCTTGTCTTTCGTTTCCTGCCTAGAGAAGTTCCTTAGCACTTGTTGTAAAGCTGGTTTGGTGGTGCTGTATCCTCTTAGCTTTTGTTTCTCTGTACAGGTTTTAATTTCTCCGTCAAATCTGAATGAGATCCTTGCTGGGTACAGTAGTCTTGGTTGTAGGTTTTTCCCTTTCCTCACTTTAAATATGTCCTGCCACTCCCTTCTGGCTTGCAGAAGATCTCTTGCCATCCTTTTGTCTCATTTCTCAATTTGATCAGAACTCAGATACAATTTATTGAGTCCCTTCAATTATCTAAAATATTCATATTTACATATTTCTATCTATCTACAAAAAGTAATATTGGCATCCAATTAAATATTTTTTATTTTTGCAAAGACTAACACATCTTCCATAAATGTATAATTAATGTTAAGACCAAAAAAGATATAAAGGATGAGTTCAATTATACTTTGTCATAAAATAAACAAGGATAAGGACAATTATTGTAATATTAAGACTTAAATGAGACTTTAAATGAGATTTAAAATTCAACTTTTTAAAAAACTTTTTCTAAACAGGTAGAATATAGTTATTACATGAAGTTAGAAAAATTTAGAATAAAGAAAGAAAGAAAAAAATTACAGTTATTCTACCTAGAGAGAATTGTGTAAGTAATTTAGGTCATAGGCTGCCATATATGTTTTATATGTAATCTCTTCATTATCTAGATTTTGTATTCCCTATTAATTTGTGCATCCAAGAAAACTAAATTAAACTGTACTTACTGTTTCTAACTAGCTTGATATTTGTTAATTTTATTAACAAAATATCATGAATACATTACATTTATATAATATAATAAAATACAGTTTAATGGCTGAATAATAATATCAGTTAACATTAACCTAATTAAGATTTACCATGTAACAAGTGCTGTTTAAAATGCTTTGCTTGCATAACTCAGCAGATATTCACAACTATCCTAGGAAGGACATATTATTATCATTTTGCCCATTTTGCAATTAAGGAAATGAGTCACAAAGAAATAACCTGCCCAAAATCATGACCTGAAACACTTTATAACACCATTCTATCATTTGTTGCTCCATAATTTATTTAACTGTTCCATCAGAGTTGGATATTTTTCCTGTGTCTTGTGGTCAGCTATTCGTAAATAAGCTTGCAATGATAGTCTTCTGCTCACATCTTTTCACATTTAATTCTTAGCGTAAATTCTTAGAAATGTTTTGCACAGCACTGAGGATTTAATGATGGTTTGAACAATACCACCACTAATGAAAATCATTTAAGGAGCTTAGTACCGCCACAAAAAAGAGATTTAAATGAAAACTTGATTGTCCAATATTTTATATCTCTTTGGAGATGTAAATTAATGTATTGAAATATATGTAAGATCTATTTCAAAACACAGAGGAATACACAAACAAAAATCATGCAAAAAAAAAAAAAAGGGAAAACAAAGATTTGAAGGATACATCCAAGACAGTTAACACTTGAATCATAGGGATACCTTTCTTCTTAGAAAAAAAAGAGAGAAGAGACAGAATTGAACAAATAACTGAAAACTTTTTTCTTAACCTGAAGAAAAATCTCAGTGAACTGACTTAAAGGGCTCACCAGGTTCCAAGCAGAATTGATGCCTTAGCTGGAGCTTATTGAAAACAAAGGCACATTAGTATGGCAAATGGTTAACTATGTATAAAATTTTTAACTCGGAAATTTAAAAGATTAAAAGAGAATTCTAAGATCATAAAGGAAGCATCAACATTCATAGGGCAGAGGTTAAAGAAAAAGGGTTTGGGGCTTCCCTGGTGGTGCAGTGGTTGAGAGTCCGCTTGCCGATGCAGGGGACATAGGTTCGTGCCCCGGTCCGGGAGGATCCCACATGCCGCGGAGCGGCTAGGCCCGTGAGCCATGGCCACTGAGCCTGCGCGTCCGGAGCCTGTGCTCCGCAAAGGGAGAGGCTACAGCAGTGAGAGGCCCGCGTACCACAAAAAAATAAAGTGTTTGGAATTATTAAAATTTAGAAACTTAGAGAGGATCCCAAAGGACAGGGAACCAAACCTCTAGTGGGAGACAGGAGGACCCCGATCAGCCAGTGCTGCAGTCCATGATGGGGGTCAATGTGGTTGATTTTGGAAGTATTGGCAAAATAGCACATTGGATTCAGCTACTTCTGCAGAAGGAACTGCTACAGCTGCATGAGATAGTGTTGCCTAGTGACATTTACAGGAACCATTAGCAAATAGGATGTTTGCAGGAAGCAAAGAGGAAGAGAAGTCCCTTCTTTCTCCAACCTCATAGACTCCTTCTTCTGTCTCCTTTGGCTGAGCCTGACAGAGTAATAGTTGAGAAGATGGAAATAAAGTTTTCAGGACGCCAGCTTTAGTATCATAAAGAGTAATGAAAAAGAAAGGATTTGAGCTGAGACACAAAATATATTGTTTATTATACTAGCTATAAATAAAGTGAATTTTCTAATAAAATCAGAGACTATTGGTATAAAAAAAATTATGTTTACCAAAACCCAGCAACATACAGTTTCTAGAGAGAGATAGCCTTCATCTCCATGATTTTTCAAAATTTCATAGAAGTTCTATTGAATGTTATGTACCAGTAAAATATAAGTATCAGAATTAGAATACAAATTGTGCTGGAAAGAGAGGCAATATTGCAGGAAATATTGCACAGGGAAAAGATGGATCTAGGGGTCAGTAGTAAACTGCAACTAGGAAGATTAAAGTAGAATTTAAAATGCAATTCAAATCTAGGGAACTGTAGGGAAGAAACTAGAGAAAAGTCTGGAAGCTACAAGGAGAAAGGAGAACACTTATAACACCTGAAGACCTACTGTTACCAAAGGTATGAAGAGGAAAAATCCACCACTTGAGAAGCCTACAGGGGAAGAAGTATCCTCAAGGAAAGGTAATCGTAAGTCAGAGCAAAAAGAGAAAGGAAGCATTTAGCAGAAGTTTGAGAAGAGTCTATTTTGCTTATAGCAATCCCTGGGTTTCAGATCCAAGTGTAAGGTTTCAGAAGCTGGGAAGAAGCTGAGAGATCACGTTAGAATGGACATTACCCACAGCAATATGGAAATTAAAGTGTGGGAAATGAGGAGTGATCCTGACCTAGGCTTCTTGCTGTGGACAAGATAAGCAGGGATAAAGAGTTTAATCATAATAATATCTTCATAGCAGAAAGTGGAGATGAAGGATTTTAGGATCATGGGAAGGGGATGATTTAACAGATTCCCTTTCAATTTAACAGACAACGAAGTCCCTGTGAAACAAAAATATATTACCTGCTCTTCACATGACTAACTGGCTGAAAACCTTTGTCCTACTTCCATGCTAATAAACAGGTAACATTTCACCATTCCAGATTTAATGTACACATAATCTAATTTTAAAATTAAATCTCATCTAAATTTCAGTTAGTTATTAAGCAAACTGGTTATCTCTTGGGTGCTAATGAAATATCTGTAAGTACCTATTCATGCACAAACAAATGCTCTTAACTACAAATTACACTTATTTGAGAATGTTTTAGAAGTAAGTGAGAATGGTACAATTTATGATCAACTTGTCCTCTATCTAAGGTTTTAACAATCTCTATATAAATTATATATCTGGAAAAAACAGATTTCCTATTTACTGCTTTAATATTCCATTGCCTGTAGTAATAACAATTTTATTAATTTTTAAAATAGTTAAATCTATAAATCATTGTTTATAAAATTTATACATTGATTAAATACCAAGAAAATATCACTTTATGGTAGGCAGAATTCTACGTTGGTCTCTAATATTTGTGCCTGCTGGTGATGACACTATGTAATGTCCCTGCCCTCCTTGAGTGTGGACCTAAACTATGGATATAATGGAGGATAACACTTGTGAATAGGTTAGGTTAGATGGCACAGTTGATTCTCAGAGTGAGAGTGAGAGAGAAAGAGATACATTGAAAAATTGATGAGATTGGTGAGCCTGGCATAATCAGGGGAACTCTTAAAGAGATTAGAAGTGTGAGAGGGATTGGACATGAGTGATAATGAAGGAAATACTTTACAGCTGGCTTTCTTTGAAGATAAAGGGAACTATGTGGGAAGGAATGAGAATGGCATATGAGGCCTAAGAATGGCTCTTAATTGATAGCCAGCAAGGAAATAAGGATCTCAGTCCCATAACCATAAGAAATTTAATTCTTCCACAACTATATGAGCTAAGAAGAGGATACCGAGCTCTAGATGAGAAAACCTCCTGGCCAACACCTTGATTTTGCCCGTTTGAGGCCCTGAGGAGCGAATATAGTCATGCCATGTCCAGATTTCTGGCCTACAGAATTTTGAGCAAATATGTGGGCTTCGTTGAAGCCACTAGGTTTGCAGTAATTTGTTACACAGCCATAAAAAACACAATACCCCCTTTTTTAAAGAAAAGATCAAACATGATATTTAACTTAAAAGGAAACATTCCTGTGAATCACTCAGCGTTTAAAGAACTAATCAGTGTGAGAAAATCCAATAATTTTAATTCATGTTGCTTATCACATCAACTCACTGTTTTCACTTACCATGGTAATCTTGTTTAAGATTTGTTATTCCAAATGGCAGTCTACTTAAGTCATCATGCTCATAAGAATCAAGTCACAGGAAAGTGGAGGAGTGCGTAAAAGTGTATTTTGTTTCAATAATGATAGAGTAAAATGTGTTCTATTTCTAAATGACCATTTTCTTAAATTTGCAAATTTTATTGATCATTTAGGTAAGCATCAGTATTCATAATGCTAAGGGTATAGTAATGAATATGATATGCAAATCCTTACTATCACACAACTTACACTTTAGAGTTGAGAATACAGCCAGTAAAAAAAGGAAACAAATAAATGGAAGATAACTTCAGGAAGTGACAAGTTCCATCAGCACAATAGCCAGAGTAATACAGTAGTGACATATGGGGTTATTTAGATAGGATGTTCAGAGAAAGCTTTTCTAAGAAGTTTACATTTAATAGGAAATCTGGAAAGATACAAAAATAAGTCATGCAAGACTTATTTTTCCATGAGCTTTTTGCTTCAGAAAATAATAGTGTCAGTAAGGACCCAGAGGCAGGAGTAAGCTTGAAGTGTTCTTGATAAGAAAATAGGCCATTGTGGCTACAGTGTAGAAAACAATACGGAGAAGTAAGAGCTGAGTTCAAAGGAAATGGAAACTAGCTCATATGTAGACTTGCCCCCTAAAATAAGGAACTAGAGTTTAATTTGTGGTGCAGTGAAAAGAAATATAAAAATTGTAGGCAAGGAAGGGGCATGATATGACATGTTTGGAAAGATCATTTATCAGGTTGCTCGTGAACCCAGGAGTTACTTCATGGCATTTTAATTGTTTCAAGTTTTGTTAGACTTTTTAAAAATATTTTTTTCCTGTTCTATAGTCCTCTTTTTTTCTGTGCACTCCTATTATATAATACTTATATTAGCTTTTTTTGACTGTTGTCCCTCAAATATAAGGTTTGAGAAAATATAAATAGAAGTTCAACATCCATTTGCGAAATCCTGAATAACACTAAAATATCACATAGACTTACAATAGGTTTTATGTTATAATTGTATTAAATTATTTGGCTTTGATTACAACTTAAAGGTCTGTGTTACACTGGTTGTGAGAAAATGTTATTGAGAGATAATTAGAAAAGTGGTATTTAGTAAACATTTTGTATCTTGTTGGTAGTTCTTGGGAAAATTTTGATCCCATTAATATAAATGATAAAGAGGAAAGACATACGCTTGCAAAACAAGCAAAATATTACATTCAGTATAATTTGTAGTTTAAAAATGTAAGCTGTGTATTATTCTCTCTCAGTAAGTTACATTTATTTGCTAAAATTTATACAATTTGCTAAAAATTATACAATGCCAAATATACTGTTTACAGCCAGAAAATGCAACATTACTATGAAAATGAAAAAAAAATTTGAATGAACTAATGTGGTGTGGGAGGCAATTTTGGGGTGAGAGAGAAGGTCCAAATGGTAGCATTACAGGAAAGTTCAATGCTATACTAGCTCTCTAACTACTCTTAAGCCATTGTAGTACTTGTTAGAACTATCAACTTAAATGCTTCAAAATAATACATTCTTTGTTTTGGTTTAAATCACTTCTTGTTTTATTTTTAGTGTATTTTGTATTTCTGGGTGTCTTTTAATAGAATGTAATCTGAGAGAGCTTAACCTAAATATCAGTACTTTTGAACTTTTAAATAGAATATTTGATAACCATCATATGTAGGTTTGCTGTCACATTAAAGAGGCCATATATATAATATAGTAGTTTTAAGCATACAGGCACAAAACAAGATGACCTGGATTCAGATTTTTTCTCACCACATACTAAATACATTAACATGGGCAAATTACATAACCTCATTATGCCTCAGTTTTTACCTTTATGAAATAGAGTTATAATAATATCTACTTTCTAGGTTTAGAGGAATCCATAAGATGGACAGATGAATGGATAATTATGATGATGGTAGATAGATACACACACGGAGTACTTAATATGGCATCTGGAAGAAGCTAAATATTTAATAAAAGTTTGTGTTTATTAATAATAATATTGTGGCTATATAGTTTTCTTTACTAATTGCAATTACAGAAGTTATTTGTATCAGTATGTTATGACTATTGAAGTAAAAATGAGTAAGGGGAAAAAAAACCTTTTCTTTCTGTTCATTAACAAATTCAAAATTTATGAAAACAAACCACATCTAATCATTAATAAATAGCAAGTATATTGACATTCTATGAATCAGAGCAAGATATTTCAAATAAACCAAAGCAGAGATATTCTTTTCAGGCTATATTTCTCTTTATCCCTCCAAATTTATGAGGATCCCACATTTAAAAAAATTTTTGATTTATGCCTTAGAGAACAAAATATAAGCCAAGGATAATTCATTGACCTGACAAAAACTACAGCAAAAAGAGGGAAAAAGTCAATGGGACTTGATAATAGTTTATTACTCACAGTGACTGGGTTTATCTCTGGGCCAAAATCAATAATGTTTGGGGAAAAACCTTAGATGGGAGAATGCTCTGAATGTCTTACTAGTTAATATGTCTATCTACTTTTATTTTTACCTTTTTTTAAAATCCAGTGCATTATTCTTAAGAAATACTAATATATTAATATATGAAGAATGCAGTTTATCTTTGAATGATGACAGAACTAAAATTAAAGTCAGTTTTCCATCCAGTCATTCATACACCTAGTCACACTTGCAATAGTAAAGTAATGATGAGGAGATATTTAATTATACTAAATATTGTTTAATCTCAGAATTACAGCTCTGTTATACATTGTCCATAAAATCATAGTTCAATTGGATTTTAATGAAATTTTTTATTAGTCTTTTTTTCTGATCATACTTATTCAAAATAATAAGGATAAAAATTGTTACTGACATTTAATCTTGGATACTTTGAAAAGATCCTCCTGACTTTGCCCTAAAGCCTCACATTCTTATTCAAATTTTTAATGTGTACATATATAAGAATGGCAGCATGTCAATTATATCTCAATAACGGTAGAAGAAAAAAAGACAGCATCAATATTTATTGACCAACCTTAACATACTGGGTAATTTATACATGACATGAAATATTTTATTCTTTTAATTATCCCACAGTTTTGGAGCTGGTCAGACTTAAGATTGGCCTGAAAGAATTTTCTCAAGTAACTTACTAACTTTAGTTTTTTCATTAGTAAACAGATGATAATACTACTTTAAGCTCTTTCTAAATGCCACATACTGGTCTCAATATTTAACAGCAACAGTGGTAGCAAAAGTATCAACATTTGGGGGGAAAGTTATCTAAGTCCCAATTTACATAGAGTAATAGCAAAAAAGACAGGGAACTCTATTACATATATCACAGCAAGCTCCTTTTTGACCCACCTCCTAGAGAAATGGAAATAAAAACAAAAATAAACAAATGGGACCTAATGAAATTTAAATGCTTTTGGGCAGCAAAGGAAACCATAAACCAGAGGAAAAGACAACCCTCAGAATGGGAGAAAATATTTGTAAACAAAGCAACTGACAAAGGATTAATCTTCAAACTAGACAAGCAGCTCATGCAGCTCAGTATCGAAGAAACAAACAACCCAACCCAAGAATGGGCAGAAGACCTAAATAGACATTTCTCCAAAGAAGATATACATATTGCCAACAAACAGATGAAAAGGTGCTCAAAGTCACTGATCATTAGAGAAAAGCTAATCAAAACTACAATGAGGTATCCCCTCACACTAGTCAGAATGGCCATCATCACAAAATCTACAAACAATAACTGCTGGAGAGGGTGTGGAGAAAGGGAACCCTCTTGCACTGTTGGTGTGAATGTAAATTGATACAGCCACTATGGAGGTTCCTTAAAAAACTAAAAATAGAACTACCATATGACCCAGCAATCCCACTACTGGGCATAGACCCTGAGAAAGCATAATTCAAGAAGAGATATGTATCACAATGTTCATTGCAGCACTATTTACAATAGCCAGGACATGGAAGCAACCTAAGTGTCCATCAATAAATGAATGGATAAAGGAGATGTGGGACATATATACAGTGGAATATTACCCATAAAAAGGAATGAAATTGAGTTATTTGTAGTGAGGTTGATGGATCTAGAGTCTGTCATACAGAGTGAAGTAAGTCAGCAAGAGA
Organism: Phocoena sinus; assembly: GCF_008692025.1. Lineage (NCBI taxonomy): Eukaryota > Metazoa > Chordata > Mammalia > Artiodactyla > Phocoenidae > Phocoena > Phocoena sinus. Next base: position 111,321,933 of record NC_045766.1, read on the forward strand.
AAAACAAATACAGTATGCTAACACATATATATGGAATCTAAAAAAGAAGAACTAATCGTTCAGATGAACCTAGGGCAGGACAGGAATAAATGCGCAGGCATAGAGAATGGACTTGAGGACACGGGGAGGTGGAGGGGGCAACTGGGACAAAGTGAAAAAGTAGCATTAGCATATATACACTACCAAATGTAAAATAGATAGCTAGTGGGAAGCAGCTGCATAGTACAAGGAGCTCAGCTTTGTGCTTTGTGACTACCTAGTGGGGTGGGTTAGGGAAGGTGGGAGGGAGATGAAAGAGGGAGGGGATATGGGGATATATGTATACACATAGCTGATTCCCTTTGTTATACTGCAGAAACTAACACAACATTATAAATCAATTATACTCCAATAAAGATATTAAAAAAAAAACTCATGATAGAAAAAAAAATACAGGGGTATATGTATTGCAGAAGGAATATAGTCAATATTTTATAATAACTTTGTATGAAATATAATCCATAAAAATATCAAGTTATTTCTTGTATACCTGCAACTAATATAATATTATACATCCACTCCAATAAAAAAAATTTTAACTTGTACTTCAAAGGACAGCATAAAAAGTGAAAACAGAGACAAAATAATGGAAGATTTTTGCATATCACATACCTGATGAAGGACTTTTATCTAGAATCTATAAAGAATCCTCACAACTCAATAATAAAAATACAAAATTTCAGTTTTAAAAAGTGACCAATCTGAATAGACATTTCTCCAATGTTATCAAATGGTCCATAATCACATGAAAAGATTTTCATCATCATTAACTATCAAGGAAATGCAAATCAAAACCACAATGAAATACCGCTTCACACTAAGATGGTTTTAATTTTTTTAAAAAAACAGATAATGTGTTTGACAAAATTCCTTGAAGGGTTATAATTGTGAGAAAAACATGAGTAACAACTCCAGATTGAGAAGGATATGATTATCATGGGTTCAGATAACTCAGGAATGAAGGTATGGATCAAAAAACAAGCAGCCACCAGGACCTAAGCAAATGATCATGAGGGAAACTTCAACAGGGAAATTTAGAACAAAGGAAGAAAAGTGTTAGTATGAGTGGCAGCCCCAAAATAAAATGTAGCAACAGAGGTTGCAGTTCATCTCACTAACCTTCTCTCCTAAGTGGGAGGAAAGACCCACAGCAACTATAGAGAAGTTGCTCCCCAAACCTCTAAAGAAAATTATATATCTACCTAGCACAAAGGGTGGACTAGGTAGCCATGAGGTAACACCTCACAGATCTCCAACTGTAAGAATAATTTGCTAAGGCCCCCAGTTCCTATAGTCTGAAAACCATGTCCATGTTCTCACTGAGACCATGCTTCCTTTTCCTTCAGCTCCTCTAAGTTGGGGTGGAGGTGAGGGAGAAGCTTATGCACTAAGGCAGGTCCAGTTCTTGAGAGAACAGATTTCTTCTGTTGCGTGACTTTGGGTTGGGAACTCCATGATGACCTTGTTAAACTTCCCTTAGATGAAATGACTGTCTAGTTTGCTTCTACCTAAACTCCTTGCCTCCATTCTTCTCTCTCTTAGTTCATTTGGGCTGATATAATAAAAATATCATAGATTGGTGACTTAAACAACAAACATTTATTTCTCACAGTTATGGAGGCTGGTCAAGATTAAGACACTGACAGATTGGGTGTCTGGTGAGAGCCATTTGCTTCCTGGTTCATAGATGGTCACCTTCTCGCTGTGGCCTTACATAGTAGAAAGGGCAAGAGAGCTCTCTGGGATCCCTCTTATAAGTGCACTAATCCTGTGAAGGCTCCAACCTCACTACCTAGTCACCTCCTAAATGCTCTACCTCCTAATATCATCATATTGGTGGTTAGGATTTCAGCATATAAATTTGGGGGGAATACAAATATTTTGTCCATAGCATTCAGGGTCAGACTTACACAGGATAGGCCAGGTCTCCAGGTCTCATCCTACTCCTTCCTCATTTCTCTCACAGGTATGTCCCATAATAAAAGCCATGCATGTTTAATCATTAATTGAGTCATGACATCTGCTACTCAGAGGATCTGCACTACTACAGCAATTATTACTATTAGCAGCCAAGTATGTGTTAGATTTCCCTCCTTCCTTCAACAACACTGATGCAAGATCAAGAAATAGAATATCTGCAAATTTTCCTGCTTTGATTCCTAAACTGTTTTCCACTTTCTTAACCAAATTCTTGATGCTATTTTTATCTGCAGATTTCTGAAAATTCCATAAAATTTCTGGCACAGTAGTTGGCTGGCTGTACTTTCTAAAGTCATGCTTAGGTCTCTCACTGAGACTATCCCCTTTATACCACCCAACGTTCATTATATTTATATCGATGTTCATATGGGATATTGGTTTATAATATTCTTTTCTTGTGTTCTGTATTTCTAGTTTGTATTTCAGGGTGATGTCAACATCATATAATTCAATTTTATTGAAAACTCCGTGAAGAATTGTTATTTATTTCTTAATATTTGGTAGAAATTATCAGTGAAGCTATCTGGGTCTGGAATTTTCTTTGTGGATAAGATTTCAACCTCAACTTTAATTATTAATAGATATGAGGGTATTCAGGTTGTTGGTTTCTTCTCAAGTAAGCTTTCGAAATATGTATCCTTCAAAAAGAATTCCATGTTTCTTTAAAAGTTGTCAATTATATTAGGATAAAGTTGTGCAAAATATTTACTTATTATTCTTTCTTTATTATTTATTTTTGGCTGCGTTCGGTCTTTGTTTCTGCGTGCGGGCTTTCTCTACTTATGGCAGGCAGTGGCTACTCTTCGTTGCAGTGTGCAGGCTTCTCATTGCAGTGGCTTCTCTTGTTGCAGAGCGTGGGCTCTAGGCACATGGGCTTCAGTAGTTGTGGCACACAGGCTCAGTAGTTGTGGCTCGTGGGCTCTAGAGCACAGACTCAGTAGTTGTGGCACATAGACTTAGTTGCTCTGAGGCTTGTGAGATCTTCCCAGGCCAGGGCTCGAACACTTGTCCCCTGCATTGGCAGGTGGATTCTTAACCACTATGCTACCAGGGAAGTCCCCTATTATTCTTTTTTTTTTAAACTTATTTATTTATCTATTTTGGGCTGTGTTGGGTCTTCATTTCTGGGCGAGGGCTTTCTCTAGTTGTGGCAAGCGGGGGCCACTCTTCATCGCAGTGCGTGGGCCTCTCACTATCGTGGCCTCTCTTGTTGCGGAGCACAGGCTCCAGACGCACAGGCTCAGTAGTTGTGGCTCATGGGCCTAGTTGCTCCGCGGCATGTGGGATCCTCCCAGACCAGGGCTCGAACCCGTGTCCCCTGCATTAGCAGGCAGATTCTCAACCACTGCGCCACCAGGGAAGCCCCACCCTATTATTCTTTTAATATCTGCAGAAACAATAATGATGATTCCTCTTTCATTGTTGATATTGGTAATTTGTGTCTTCCCTGTTTTTTGCCTGATCATTGTGGCTAGAGTTATATCGATTTCATGGGTCTTTTTTTAGACAGCTTTGCTGTTATTGAATTTCTCTATTGCTTTTCTTCTGCTTTCTTTATGTGTAATTTTCTCTTCTTTTTCAAGATGATTAAGGGGAAAGCTGAGACATTGATTTAAGACCTTTTTCTTTTAAAATACTGAAAGTTAGTGCTATAAATATTCTTACAATAATTGCATTAATGCCTTAAAACACAAATTTTGATATTGTATTTTAAATTTTTTTCTGTGCAAAATGCTTTATAATTTCCGTCTTGATTTCTTCTCTAACTCATCAGTTATTTAGAAGTATGTAATTTAGTTTCAATATATTAGGATATTTTTTCAGATATTTTTTAATTTCTACTTTAATTATATTGTTGTCAAAAGAGATACTTTGTATAAGTCCTTTAAAATATATTGACACTTGTTTGTGCCCCAAATATGGATTACATTAGTATAGGTACAAGAATGCTCTGGATGAAAATGAATATTTTACTATGTACTGGTTAAATGTTTTATAAATGTTATATATGTCAAGTTAACTAATTCAGTTATTTAAGTGTTCCATAAACAGAGTTTCTAGCTACTTGTTCTATCAGTCATTGAGAGTGGAGTGTTGAAAATTCAATTTCGATTAAGAATTTGTTTAATTCCTTTTTATAGTTTTATCCATTTTTAAAAATTTATTTTGAAACACTTTTATCAGGTGCAATAATATTTAGAATTGCTTTGTCCTCCCGTTGAATTGAAACTGTTATGATCATTAAATGGCATCTTTATCTCAGGAAATGTCTGTAGCTCTAAAAATTACTTTGTCTGATCTTAATATAACCAATGAAGCTTTCTTTTTATTAGAGATAGCAAGACAACATTTCCCATACTTTCCCTCTAACATATTGGTATATCTATATCTACAGTGGGTTTCTTACAGAGACCATGAAGTTGGGGCTTAATTTCTTTTAATCCAGTATAACGATCTCTGCCTTATAATTGGATTGTTTAGACTATTTGTATTTAATTTGATTATTGATATTTGTGTTTAAATTGTCTATCTTGATATTTGTAGTCTATTTGTCCTGCTTGTTCTTTGTTTCCCTTTTTCTTTTTTCCTTGTCATTTTTTGACTTACTTAGAGTTGATAATATACATTTTTTTCTTATCACAGCCTACCTTCAAGTAATATTATCCCATTTTATATATATTATAATAACCTTATAACAGTATATTTCTATTTTCCCTACCTGGCCTTTGTGTCACCCTTGTCATGTATTTTATTTCTATATAGGTTATAAATCTCAATTACATTGTCAGTATTGGGCTATAAACCTCAATTTTAAAGAGATAATAAAATAAAAATAAAATTATTTTTATATTTGCCTATACAATTACCAGTATCAGTGGCCTTTATTTCTTTGAGTAGTACCAGATTTCCATCTGTTATTATTTTTCTTTTCCTGAATGACTTCCTTTAAATTTTTTTGTAATACAGAACTGCTGGTGATAAATTATTTTAACTTTTAAATGTTTGTAAAAAGTCTTTTTTTTTCCTTTATTTTTGAAGGATATTTTTGCTAGGTGGAGATTTCTGGGTTGACATTAAATACTTTAAATATTATGCTCTGTGGTCTTCTAGTCATTTTGCTTCTCAAGAATCCTGTCGTCATTCTCTATGCAGTGTTTATTTTTACTTTGGCTGTTCTTAAAATCTTCTCTTTATTACTCTTTTAAGCCATTTGATTATGATGTGTCTTGTGTAGCTATTTTCTTGTTTCTTATGCTTGGGTTCCTTTTGGCTTCTTGGAAGTATGGGTTAATAATTTTTATCAAATTTGGAACATTTACAGCTGTTATTTCTATAACTTTTTTTCATCCTCATCTTCTTCTCTCATTAAGGAATCCCATTACACTGTATTTGGCAAACTGAAGTTGATCTAGAACTGATTGGTGTTTTGCTCCTTTATTTTTTTAAAAAAAATCTTGAGATTTAATTTTCATACCATAAAATTAGTGTTTCTTAAGTGTACAATACAAAATTTTTAGTGAATTTACAGAATTGTAAAACCATCACATTACAGATTGTGAAACAATCCACATTTAGAACATTTCCTTTGCACCCAGAAGATCTCTTATACTCATCTGCAGTCACTTCCCATTCTTACCTTTAGCCCCAGGCACCAAGAGTCTACTTTATTTATCTATAGGTTTGTCTTTTCTGGACATTTCATAAAAAAGAAATCATATAATATTCGATAATTTTATATGTTTGGCTTTTTCACTTAACATAATGTTTTTGTAGTTCCTACATGTATTAGTACTTTCTTCTCTTTTATTGATGAATAATATTCCATTGTACAAATATACAATTCTGTTTATTATGTTTATCCGTTCATCAATCTATAAACCATTTGGATTATTTCCACTTTTTTGTCTATTATGAATAATTATGTTATAAATGTTCCCATACAACTATTTATGTGGATATTTGTCTTCATTTTTCTAGGGTAAATATTTAGATGTGGAATTGCTTAGTCATATGAAAAATATATTTTTAAACATTTTAAGACTGCCAAAACGTTTTCTGAAGTGGCTGCAACATTTAACTTACCTAATAGCAATGTTGAAGTTCTAATTTGTCCACATTCTCATTGACACTTATTGCCTTTCTTTTTATAACAGTCATTCTACTGGGTGTGATGTGGCATTTCATTATAGTTTTGAGTTACACTTCCCTGATGACTAGTGTTGAGCATCTTTTGCTTTTTTTTTCTAATTGAAGTATAGTTGAGTTACAAATTATGTTAGTTTCAGGTATACAGCACAGTGATTCAGTATTTTTGCAGATTATACTCCATTATAGGTTACTGTAAGAAAATGAGTATAATTCCCAGTGCTATACAGTATATCCTTGTTGCTTATCTATTTTATACATAGTAGTTTGTATCTATTAACCCCATACCGCTAATTTGTCCCACACCCTTCCTTCTCCCCTTTGGTATATCATATAACTTCTTTAGTTAAATTAATCTTCCAACCCGTGAAAATCCAATGTGGCTCCAATTATTTTTATTTTCGAAAAAATTCATCTTATTAATGTTTTGTAGTTTCTATTGTGCATGGTTTCACTTTTTTATTACATTTATTCTTTATTATTTTATTATTTTTGATGTGTTATTATTGATGAAATTATTTTCTTAATTTTCATATTGTTTACTACTATTATATAGAAATATAATATAAATATTGACATTGTATCTTTTGACCTTGATTAGCTCATTTGTTAATTATAGTTGATTGAACATTGTGCATATTCCTATTTACATGCTGCTGTTTGGCCTGCTAATATTTTATTGATGATTTCTGCATATATTCCTGAGAAATATTGGTGTATATTTTATTTTCAGATTGACTTTTTTAGAAAAATTTTGTTAGAGTATAGTTGCTTTACAATATCGTGTTAGTTTCTACTGTACAGCAAAGTGAATCAGCAATACGTATACATATATCCCCTCTATTTTGGATTTTCTTCCCATTTAGGTCATCACAGAGCACTGAGCAGAGTTCCCTGTGCTATACAGTAGTTTTCATTAGTTATCTATTAATAGCTTTTTTAATACTTTAGCCTACTAATTCCACCATCTAATTCCTTTCTATGTCTGTTTCCATTGGGGATTGGTTTTTCTCCCCATTATGGGTCATATTTTCTTCCTTTTTTGCATGCTTTGTAATTTTTTATTGAATGGCAATATTGTGAATTTTACCTTATTGGGTGGTGAATAATTTTGTGTTTTTAAAAATAGTAAGCTTTACTTTGGAGCATGGTAACTTACTTGGAAATGATTTGATCCTTGTAAGCTTACATGTAAACTTTGTTAGGCAGGACCAGAGCAGCCTTTAGTCAAAAGTTAATTTTTCCCAACTGTTGAGGCAATAACTTTCTGAATACTTACCTGATGCCCTATAAATTATGAGGATTTTCCCTCTTCCTTGTGGGATTACAAACTATTTCCAGCCTTGTGAAAGTTGAAATTGTGCCCTTTTCTCTATTAATGTGGTTCTTTTACCAACCTCATGCAATTTCCTCCTGTGCATAAACAGATGACTATTCAACTAGGACTGTAGATCTCTGTGCAGCTCTCTCCTCTTTGGTATTATCCCATGCAAACTCCAGTCATCTTAACCTTCCCAGACTGCCAACTTCATATCCTCAACTCAAGGACATTGCCAAGTTCCTCCTAGAGTTCACCCATCCTCCTGTTCCAGTTGAAGACTCTTATCAGTCAGTGAGCAGGGACAATCACAGTGCTCACCTTGATTGTTTCCTCTCTGTAAGGTCACTATCCTTTACTGCCTAATGTCCTAAGTCTGCACACTGTTGCTTCTTATATTTTAACTTTTACTTATTTCTGGCGGGAGGGTAAATCTTTTCCCTTCTATATATTTTTAAATTTAGCAGTGTCTTTCACTCACTCTGTTCCTACCAGCATCATAGAAAAACATTGAGAATAAAATTTTTTTTCCTTAAAAAAATGTAGAATTTTTACATTTGTTCCAGCCTACCTGTATATAGAAATGTCTTAGAGATGATAGGTGTCTTGCTTATGGCCTCAGACATTGCTATGAATGAGATAAGACACTAATCCAGGACTTATTCTATGAATTCACAATTCTTTGAACTATTACTAGGGCTTCCAAAAATCAAACAAAAGTCAGTAATATGAATTTCTAATAATGTGGTTTTAAATATAATTTTCTCTAAATTAAATGCATTTAAGGACAAAATTCTTGAAAATGTTTGTATTCTAAAAACAAAATAAAACCCATCAACCCTCAGAATATTAAGAAGTTAAATGACACTAGAATTTTTTATGTAAGAAACAATATATTGTACAAAAATATAATGTAAAAAATTAGAAATTTTATTTTCTAGATTAATATTATTAATGTCAAGAAGAGGAGAAATGAAGAAAAAAAGGAAGGTAAAGGAATTTGTTTTATATCTCTCAAATCACCTCTTTGATGTACTCAAATGGAAAAGGACATCAGAAAGAATCATCGCAAACATTGCTTTTAATTAGCAATTGGCACATAAATTGTGATGATATATTTATTCCCTAATAAAATATGTATATTATATACATATTGTATTCATCTTGCTCATATAAGTGGTTTAGCATTTTGGGCATCAGTAAAGAATTTACCTCATAAATTGTTTCAGTTATTATAATAATTGACCACTAGCTTACAGTAAAGTAATTGTTTAGGAGAAACAGATATATTGTTTGCAGCTGTTAATACCCTAAATGTTCTCATATGATCAATCTCATTAGACCAAAAAACTTAGCTGAATATTCTGAAGGAAGTAGGTGGCTTTCATAAGATCTAGAAGTCATGTTAGTATAATAACTATTTTTATAACTAAGACATATAGACTCATGTGCCTGGAATTAAAATGGAATTAAAGGGCAAATCAAGTTAAACTTGATATCTTAATTTGCAAATACACAGTTGCAGGGGACAGCCTGCATTACTATACCTGCTTATTATGTTATACTCAGGTTCAGTTAGGTTAAGATATGGTACTCACTGGGAGTTCTAATTCATATTAGAAAAAATGAAAATATTTAATGCTTTTCTAGTAAATCCATAATAAATCTCAATAAAAAGTAATTTTAAGATGAAGAAGTTTCACAATATATAAACAGGAAATTATAATTATATAAGGATTAAATGAAGGTAGAATCTCCCAAGTTGTGGGCTTATTTGAAAACTTGCAAAATTAAACTTTAAAAATCGGGATCAGTTTGGTCCAAATAATGTACTGTTGCCAGAACAATGAGTACATACCAGATTATAATACTGCAATATGAAGAGAGAGTTTAATCATCTGTAAATGACTAAGACACTATTTAAGCGATTTTTGGCCAGAGATCAGAAGAGATTCGCTTCTTGATAAGCCTCAAATGAATAGTTTACATTCATGGAGCAGTGAGTCATCAGCACTGTAAGAGACAAACATGAGTCATGTCATTTTTCAACAAAGCCAAGAACATATTAATTTATAGTCTTACTATCAGAGGGAGATTTCTTCAACGTTTGCAAACTCTGAACTATAGAGATTCCTTTCCTACTGTCTTAGGAGAGGCAAATATTGTGGTTTATCTATTGACAAACTTCACATAGAAGATATAGTCAGTATTTTCCTATGAGTGAGGTGACTTGGCGGTCTTTTGTAAACCCCAAACCATTGACAGTTAGGACATCCTAGTACATCTTTTCGTTTCTCATTTTGATTTCTGAGGGTGGGCTGCAGACAAAAACAGCTTCCTTAATGTCCAATAATATTTTTTACGAAGTAGCAAGCATTCACAATCTATCCTGACATAAAACAGGATAGAAATACTTTACAAGTACATTATGCTTACTGATGTGTCATATTAATTACCTTGGGATTGACTAGTCCAAGCTTTTTGGGACTATGTTTTCCAAGTTTCAATTTATGTTTACTTCTTAGACAAATTTACATTTCCACAATCATCTCATGGAAAATAGCTGAGTCTCACATGCCTGACGTCACTGTGCAAGTTTCTCCAGTAAAGGAAAATAAATCTGGTCTTAGTAAATGTTTATTTTACTTTATACAGTGTGCACTGTACTTTATCATTGTCTTCTTAATCAACATAGTAGATCTGGAAGAATATATTGATAATGTCCTCATTTAGAGATGAGAAAACCTCAGAGATTAAATGAATTCCCCAAGATCAAGCAACCAACGGGGAAATAACTTTAAATCAAACTTCATGCCCAACATCCTATGCACAGTGAATATTTAATTATGTACCATTTTAGCACAATTTAATGGTGTGTCACACTACAATTGTGAGCTAGCATAGTCTATTTTTTTAAGAATATGGAGTATTATGTTTATCAACAATGAAAAAATACCTATCAAGTACTTACTGTGTAGCATACATCATGTTAAAAGTAAAAACAAAAATAAAACAAAACATTTAAATTAAGAAAATTGAGATTGTTTTCTTACAATCATGTACTTTTTCAAAGAGAAATTGAGTAGTATATTCACTATAAAGTTATTACCAGCTTTTTCTTCTTCCTTCCTTCCTTCCTTTCTTTCTTTATTTCCCTTTCTTTCTTTCTTTCTTTCTTTCTTTCTTTCTTTCTTTCTTTCTTTTCTTTCTTTTCTTTCTTTCTTTCTTTGTTTTGTTTCTTTTTTTCTACATAGATCAAGCCTGGGACTGATTGCTCTCAATTATCTAGAATAATTTCATGGTCACACAGCCTCTTTTTTCTCCTTTGTGAAACTTAGCTTCCTTCTAATTACTCTATTGTTTTTTCTTCGAATTATGAGATTATTTTCTTTTAATTAATTTTAAAAGCTAGCCTTTGGCACTTCCTTGTCTTTCAGTAGTTTCTTGGAGAGAGTGTGGAGAATAAAAGAAGAAGAAGACGAGAGAGAAGAGAATGAAATGAGAAAAAGGGAGAAATGTCAGATTGCATTAATTTAATGAAAGACTTGAAATAATTGGAGCATAATTTTTTTAAGTAGCTTTAATGCTAAAAAAATACTTTAATCATTCATTTATTTGAAGTATTTATTGTCTTTTTTAATAGATCTAGCCCTGATCTTTCTGTGGAGATGGAGTAGTGGATAAATTGATATGATGAAAATTCAGTTGAGCATTTTTTGTAAGTTGAGAATGCCTGCTGATTATTTAGGGTGTATAGCCCCATACTTAACTACATTCATCTATATGTTCTAAAGTAAAGCTTGAAAATAGTTGTGTCATACATTTCAAATGAATGTATCTTACTAAACTGTTAATGAATAATAGTAAATGTTTAATTGTCCATTCTAATGTAGAGATTCTTGCTTTGATTTTTTTTCACTTATTTGCCATTATTACACTAACATTGTGAGAATGAAAGGAGATATCCTTCTCAAACATTGTATTAGTTTGAAAATATTACTATTGTTCCAGAAAAGCATCACCTCCTAAATGTTAAGCAACTGAGACACTGGAATCTTCGTCACAGATGGCATGTTAATATCCAGACGTAATAAAGTTATGGGCATATATCCTTTGCAGGATATGATTATATGACTATGAATCAAGCACTAGGAACCTACAAGTGCCACCATCTAACTTTCTGAACATTTAATTATAGGAATAATGCTAACAACCTGTTATCCTTTTATTATCCTTCAGGGCCTTTTCAAGTATGCAGGAAATGTTTTAGATTTGCATATGAATCAGTACATGATGAGTTACCTGTTTTGTTAGATATTTAAGGGAAGGTATTTTCAAGAATATATCTTGGCATATGGTATAACTACTGAATCCATCACAGTGCCACTTTTCATATTGTTTTATGGGCAATGAAACAAGGTGCATTATGACTACAGGGAACAATAATTCACCAGAGGTTCTGTTTTTTACTTAGCCTGCACACTAAATTATGAAGGCAGATTGTTTCTTGGTGTTTGCTGAAATTTATGGCATGTACATATTTTTCTATAAATGTCCTTTCAACTGAAAAATGTTACATAAAACTCAGGGAGGTTCTTGTTGGGCAGTGGTGGGGGAAGGGTGATAAATGATTTATACAGAATTCTGATTGATGCTGTTTGAAGCAGTTATAGAAAATGTTTTAATCTGGATTCAACAAATGTGTCAGTGAAAATATGATTGGCATGGGTAGAGCACAGACAGCTTGCATAACACAAATTTAGAGTCTCTGAGATGTTCTCTTATCTAAATCCTTCCCATCCTGTGCACTCAAGCCCAACATTTTAATTGAGCACCCATATTTTTATTCCTCAAAAAGTTATAAGACATAAAGTGCAAACAGTCCCAGGAAAGGCAAATTTACACTTAATTTCACACTACACTGTAAAGGGTGAAAGCTTTACCTATCTTATAAAATCTAAGCCCTGATAAATCTATCCCAAGAAGTGGTCAATTTTAGTAGATGTTTTGCTGATCAAACCACTTTGCATTTAAATTATCAAGAGAAATGAATTAGCGATCAAATTTTCAGATGAAGGCAGGCAGAAAAGAAATAAAGGTTAGAGCCTCAATTTTACCCTTTGATGATTTTTCTGGTGCCTTCTCCAATCTAGTTTCCTCTTTACTCAAATATACTCTCCAATAATCAGTTTAACTCATAACTGTAATGGAATATGCATCTAAGATACACAGAATCACTTTGGAGAAATTCCTTGTTTCTTTGTCTTCTATCAAGAATATATAAGTTTTTTCTTACCACATTATACTTTCTTGATTCCTTGCTCCAAATTGAAATAATTAAAGCTGTTAAAACAAAAAGACCTCTGTCAGTAGGATATAAAACACATTTATTGAATTTTAGAGGATAATCTGGAGAGGAATAAGAAAAAAAAGCAAACCTTAAAACCTAATAATTGTCAAGTCAATAATTAAAACTTGAGTGTACACTGAAACTTCATCTCTGGAAAACTGTAATATATTTCCCAGGCTGTGCTGTTTTTAATCTTGGAACAATAAATACACAATATCGAAGGAAAATGACCTAAAGAGAATAACTTATTTGAAAATAAAGTAGTTAATGGGAAACCACTTGGAAAACACAGGTTCAAAAGAACTAAGTGGGAACTCTAAATATCTAGGAAAGCATGATTTAGGAGATTCTATAGTATTAGCTGTTGTTTTATAGAACATTGTGAGTAAACAATTTTCTGGGATCTGGTTTATAGTGTGTAATTTTTTTTAAACTATGACTTTAGATGTAGAAAGATTATATTTTACATTTAATTTCATAGAAAAAATAAAAATATTCCTTCACAAACTGCAAAAAATAATTCATCAAAAGTTATTTGTGATTGCTGATATTTTTTAACTTCTTAATTTATCAATGAAGATATAAAGCATTGGACAATGTATGTTATGACTAGTGCTGCAGAGACAGTAGGTTGACTCAAACAAAACTCACATCTCATATTTCTAAATGGTTTGGTTAGGAGTTCTCTTCATATACAAAACTGATTGTTTAAGACAACCATAAATAAGTGCTGTTGGTGTCCATTAATATCCACTAATATCTCATATGTCCAGCTAAAATATGACTTCCTCTATAATGCTGAAAATAGTGATCCACCAAATAATAGCACAACAAATCATCACCTACTGGAGAAGTAATTTTATTCTATATACTTTATTTCACAGTACTGTGAGGAAATATTAAGGTAATCAGAAAATGTTCTAGGTACACATAAACTCCTTTCCCTCAGGAAAAAATAAAGCAATAAAACATTCAAAGAAACAGTTGCTTAGATGACTGGGTTTGCATTCTTGTTTTGTTTCACTATATTTTACCGAATGTGTTGGAAAAATAAAGTGAGATTCATGGCATGATTATTCTATAGGATTTTATAATGTATTTTTAAAGACACTATTATTACTATGCAAAGGCATCCTTGCCCAAAGATATAAAATATACTCAGAATTGGTGTCAGACTTCTTAACAGATGCTTAGTGTCGGCAGGACTATTAGAAACTTAGTGAAGTTCATGACAAAATTATTCCACATTTAAAAAGAAATTCAATAGTTATTTAAATGAAAACAGCAAGAATTGCTAATGTTAGGTATTTGGGCTAGGTCTATTTGTTAACATATTTGCATTTACATTAATTTTCCACTAAAGTTAATTTTTGGCAGTCGTATATCCTTGTGTGGGAAGGGATCTATGAACTGTATTTAGTCATTGATCATTGGTTATGATGTGATATATATTGTATTTTAATTTAGAGTGAACCTGGTATGATCTAAACCTATGATTTATGTTTTATATCTTCGATGTCATTTTATGAAAAGAATAGTTGTTAAAAGTTTATTATGGAAGAATTGGTATATGTGTTTTTCTTTCACTGAATATTAATAGGATGTAAATGGCTCATTTCCATTAAATATACAATTATTCTTTGTTATTACTTGCATTGTACAAGCATGAAATCTGTTTGATTCTACTGTAGAGTACTCAGATTTCTGAAAAACATATGTATTTTCTATCCCAACTTGGTAGACTTATAATTCTATTACTGTGAAATTTATCATATTTTGTAAATATATTTTGCATCTAGTTTTAATAGGAGTGCTTGAAATATTGTCCTTTAGTTAACTTTTGCAAAGATACAATTGTGCTTATCTTTAACATTTTTTGTTTTGAGTCAGATTATTAAAGTTTCATTAAAAATCAGAAAATTTACCCTTTTAGGCATACAGTTATATGAGTTTTAACATTTTTGATTCATGAAACCATAATTACATAGAATTTCCATTATTGGAAAAAAAGTTTTCTCTTGCCCCTTTGTAGTCAACCATTCCCATTACCTCAACACTTGACAGCCACTAATTTGTTTGCTTTTTCCAGAAAGGAATATAAAGGGAGTAATTCTGAATGTAGCTTTTTCAGATCAACTTCTTTCACTTAGCATAATACATTAGAAAATCATCCATGTTATTCCTTGTATCAATAATTTCTTTTTTCTTATGGCTGAATAGTATTCCATTATATAGACATACCATAGTTGGTGTATCCATTCATCATCTGAAGGACATTTGTATTATTTCCACTTTTGACAGTTATGAATATAGCTTCTATAAACACTTGCATGCATGGTTTTGTGTGAAAATAAGTGTGTATTATTTGGTTCTATGGTAGATGAATATTTAACTCTGGTAATAAACTGCCTAATGCTAGTCCAAACTGCCTGTACATTTTGCATTTCTACCAGTATTTTATGAGAGTTCTCATTATTTTATGAGAGTACTCTGTTGCTTGTTACTTAGGGCAGGTATGTGTGTATACATATGTGCTGGGGGTGGAAGCATTTTCTCTCTTATCCTCGTCCAACATCAGTTTTAGGCTATCTCTGCATCTGAAGATCACTTTCTCAGTGATTCTGCTCATGGTCAGACTGTGATCTTTGGTGAATTTTTTTTTTTTTTTTTTTTTTTAACGCGGGCCTCTCACTGTTGCGGCCTCTCCCATTGCGGAGCACAGGCTCCGGATGCGCAGGCTCAGCGGCCATGGCTCACGGGCCCAGCCGCTCCGTGGCATGTGGGATCCTCCCGGACCAGGGCACGAACCCGTGTCCCCTGCATCGGCAGGTGGACTTTCAACCACTGCACCACCAGGGAAGCCCTCTTTGGTGAATTTTATCAGAGAAAGAGTTTTCTTTTCCTCTCCCACCAGCAAAAACCCTTTTATGGTCTGGGCCCACAGCAGATACATGCTCTTTTCTAAGCCACAGTGCACCTCTATCTGTGTCCTTGAGGAGACAAGTTACCTTTTCACCACCTGCTTAAGGTAGAATTATCTGGGAAGGACTTTTTGCTTTTCCCATAGGGAGCCCCACCACCACCTTCTCCAGGTCTTCACTACTGCTGGAGGCTTTCTCTCATCTCCTACCCTGTGTCCGATCTTTCTCATGAACAACCAGGGAGTTTGAAACATAAGGATGATTATGACCTTCCCTTGTGTCTGTGGCTTCTATTGTTTTCTGTACTCTTAAATTAAACTACACTTAGACTTTAGCAATTTGTTAAATTTAGTTGAATTCTTCTTACCTGCTGGTATGTCACCCAGAATCTCTTCTCCCTTATTCTGTCGTATGTGTGCCAGTGCTCGTATCCTGTTTCCCTTCACAAGTCCCTATCTTTCTTTAGATTTCATGGTACTTTTATTTCGTTATTAGGGTGGGAGCAACGCTTTCTCCAGTTTTCTACATCCTGGCTGGAAGTAGAACTCCTCCTAGGCAGAAGCATACCTTATAACCTTTCACATAAACATGAATGCTGGACTTCCTCCAATAACTATGACATCACTGTGGATCTTGTTTCTGGATGAGTTTACAACAAAAGGGAATAGAACAGGAACTGCCAAGACTTTTTTTTTAGTGTATGTGATCCTACCAATTCAGAAAGGAAAAAATATGCCTGAAGATAAAGTATTTTGTAGAGATTGCCTAGGGTTCGGTCTTTCAAACACTTCCCCCAATCCTAGTCCCAGCTCTTTCCTTGTCAATAAAAGATTTAGGATCAATGCACTGTATGTGAATGTTTGGCCAGTCTGAACTGTATCCTTTTTTATCTGGACATGATATGTTTATCACATTACCTACAATGCCCATCAGAAACCATCCCAGATCTTTTTTCATTTTAAGCCATTAAAAGGCAAGTATAGAGTGCCATAAGAAAATAAACAATCAGTGAATATCACCAGCTTTATGAAAGCACTACATTTCAAAAGGAAGAGCCCATCTTGAATAATAAGAGAAACAATTTCCTTGTGTGTGATTTACACTAATTTCTCATTTATGTTAAGGTGCAATTTAGGGTTGCATTTTACCCATGAACCTAGAGCTAAGAAGCAACAATCTTCTATCAGGGAAAAAAATATAGAGATAAAGTCATAATTGCTGAAATAAAACTACATCAGTTGCCCTGATCATAGTTAGACACTATAGAAAGAGGTTTTGGTAAAATAAAGGTCTAACTTTATACATTCTATCAGGACTAAGAAAATGAGAAAGTGAATAAGACAGTGGGAAATAACATTTGGAAATATTTTCTCCTAGTACACAAGCTGTCTTTTCATTTTGTTGATTGTTTCCTTTGCTGTGCAAAAGCTTTTAAGTTGACTTAGGTCTCTTTTTTTTTCTTAATTTTTGCTTTTATTTCTTTTGCTTAGGAGACAGATCCAAAAAATATTGCTATGGTTTGTGTCAGAGAGTGTTCTGCCTATGTTTTCTTCTAGGAATTTTATGGTTTCAGGTCTTACATTTAGATGTTTAATCCATTTTGAGTCTATTCTTTATATATGGCATGAGGAAAAATTCTAATCTCAGTGTTTTACATGTAGCTGTCCTGTTTTTCAAGCACCACTTGTTGAAGAGACTATCTTTTCTCCAAAGTATATTCTTGTCTCCTTTTTTGTAGATTAATTGATTTATAAGTACATGAGTTTATTTTGGGGCATCCTATTCTGTCCGTTGATCTTTGTGTCTATTTTTGTGCCAGTAACATGCTGTTTTGATTACTGTAACTTTGTAGCATCTTCTGAATTCTGGGAGGGTGGTGCCTCCCTCTTTGTTCTTTTCTCTCAAGATTGCTTTGGCAATTTGGGGTCTTTTGTGTTTGCATATGAATTTTAGGACTATTTGTTCTAGTTCTGTGAAAAATGTCATGGGTATTTTTATAGGTGTTGCATTAAATCTGTAGATTGCTTTGGGTAGTATGGCCATTTTAACAATGTTAATTCTTCCAACCCAAGAACATGGGATACATTTCCATTTCTTTGTATCATCTTCAATTTCCTTTATCAATGTTTTATAGTTTTCATAGTATAGGTCTTTCACCTTGGTTATGTATATTCCTAGATAGTTTATTCTTTTTGATGTCATTTTAAATTAGATTTTTTTTTACATTTTCTTTCTGATAGTTCATTATTAGTGTATAGGAAAGCAAGAGATTTCTGAATATTAATCTTGTGTCTTGCCACTTTACTGAATTCATTTATTAGTTCTAATAGGTTTTTGTTTTTTGTGGTACACGGGTCTCTCACTGTTGTGGCCTCTCCCATTGCGGAGCACAGGCTCTGGACGCGCGGGCTCAGTGGCCACGGATCACAAGCCCAGCCGCTCTGTGGAATATGGGATCTTCCCAGACCGGGACACGAACCCGTGTCACCTGCATCGGCAGGCAGACTCACAACCACTGTGCCACCAGGGAAGCCCTATTAGTTCTAATAGGTTTTTGGTGGAGACTTTACGATTTTCTAGATAAAGTATCATGTCCTCTGCAAATAGTGACAGTTTTACTTCTTCCCTTTCAATTTGGATGCTTTTTAATTTCCTTTTCTTGTCTTATTTCTGTGGCTAGAACTTACAATACTGTGTTAAATAGAAGTGGTGAGAGTGTGCATCCTTGTGTTGTTCCTGGATTTAGAGGAAAGGTTTTCAACTTTTCAGGGTTGAGTATGAGGTTAGCTATAGGTTTGTCATAAATGGCCTTTGTTGTGTTGAGATATTTCCCCTCCATACCCAGGTTGATGAGAGTTTTTATTGTGACTGAATGTTGAATTTTGTCATTTGCTTTATGTGTGTCTATTGAGATGACTGTGTGATTTTTTTTTGTTTTTTTTTTTTGTTTTTGCGGTACGCGGGCCTCTCACTGCTGTGGCCTCTCCCATTGCAGAGCACAGGCTCCAGACACGCAGGCTCAGCGGCCATGGCTCACGGGCCCAGCCGCTCCGCGGCATGTGGGATCTTCCCGGACCGGGGCACGAACCTGTGTCCCCTGCATCGGCAGGCGGACTCTCAACCACTGTGCCACCAGAGAAGCCCGACTGTGTGATTTTTATCTTTCCTTTGGTTAATCTGGTGTATCACATGGATTGATTTGCAAATGTTAAGCCACATTTGGGCTCCTGGAGTAAATCCAATTTGACCATTGTGTGAGATCCTTTTTATATATTATTAGATTCAGTTTGCTAATATTTTGTTGAGGAGTTTTGCATCTATATTTATCAAATATGTTTTCCTGTAATTTTTTGTAGTATTTTTGTCTTGTTTTGATATCAGGGTATTGTTGGCCTTGTTGAATGAATTATGGATTGTTCCTCTTCTTCAATTTTTTGAAATAGTTTGAGAAGTATAGGTATTATCTCTTAATGTGTTTAGTAGAATTTCCCTGTGAAGCCATCTGGTTCTGGACTTTTGTTTGCTGGGAGTACTTTTATTACAAATTCAACTTCACTAGTAGTTTAATTTGTCTGTTTCTTTTTGTTTCATTTGTGGCAGGTTTTATGTTTATGGAAATATGTCCGTTTCTTCTAGGTTGTCCAATTTGTTGGCATGTAACTGCAGTATTTGCTTATGACTTTTTGTATCTCTGTGGTGTTATTATTTCTCTTCTTTGATATCTTATTTTGTTTATTTAGGTCATCTCTCTTTTTTGTGAGTCTGGCTGAAGGCTTGTCAATTTTGTTTATTTTATTGAAAAAAGTCTTTTTGTTTCATTGATCTTTTCTAGTGTTTATTTGATTTCTATTTTATTTTCTCTCTGATCTTTATGATTTTCTTCCTTCTGCTGATTTTGGGCTTTTTTTGTTCTTCTTTTTCTAATTCCTTTAGGTCTTAGGTTGTTTATTTGAGAATTTTCTTGCTTCTTAAGGAAGGCCTGTATCACTATAAACTTTCCTGTAACAACTGTTTTTGCAGCATCTCATAGATTTTGGAGTGTTGTGTTTCCATTTTCATTAGTCTCAATGTATTTTCTGATGTCTTCTTTGATTTTTTCCTAGACCCATTTGTTTTTTAGTAGTATGTTGTCGAATCTCCATGTGTTCGTTCTTTTCCCATTTTTCTTTCTGTAATTTATTTCTAGTTTCATACCATTGTGGTTGGGAAGAATGCTTCATATAATTTCTATCCTCCAAAATTTGTTGAGACTTATTTTGTGGTCAAGCATGTGATCTATCCTGGAGAACATCCCATGTGCACTTAAAAAGAATTTGTATTCCTCTGGTTTGGAATGGAATGTCCTGTGGATATCTGTTAAGTCCAACTAGTCAATTGTGACATTTAAGTCCACTGTTGCCTTATTGATTTTCTGTCTGGATTGTCTATCTCTTGATATAAGTGGGGTGTTAAAGTCCCCTACTGTTATTGTGTTATTGTCAATTTTCCCCTTTACATCTGTTAGTATTTGCTTTATACAGGTATTCCTGTACTAGGTGCAGGAATAAACATATATGTTAATGAGCATAATATCCTCTTCTTGTATTGATCCCTTTATCATTGTATAATGCCCTCCTTTGTCATTTGTTATAGACTTTGTTTTAAAAATCTGTTTTGTCTGATATGAGTATTGCTACCCACACTTTTCTGGTTTTTCTTTTTCCTTCCCCTCACTTTCAGTTTGTGTGTGTCTTTTGCTCTGAAATGAGTCTCTTATAGGCAGGATAAAGAAGGATCTTGTTTTTTTTTTTATCAAATAAGCCACACTATGTCTATTGATTGGAGCATTTAGTCCATTGACATTTAAAGCAATAATTGATAGTTATGTACTTATTGCCATTTTATTACTTATTTTCCAGTTGTTTTTGTAGTTCTTCTCTTTTCATTTCTTCCCTTGTGGTGCAATGAATTTCTTTAGTAGTATGTTTGTGTTCCTTTCTTTTTAGTTTTTGTGCATCTATTATTGGTTTTGATTTGTGGTTACCATGGGGTTCATATGTTGACCTATAACTATATCTACTTGTTTTAAAGTGATAGTCTTTTAAGTTCAAACACATTCTAAAAGATCTACATTTTTTACTCCCCTCACCCACATTTTTTGTTTTTGATGTCATATTTTACATGTTCATGTTCACTCCTTAATTTTTTATTGTAACTATAGTTGCTTTTACAAATTTTTGTCTTTTAATCTTCATACTGGCTTATTTAAGTGGTTGATCCTCAGTTCTTACTATATATCTTCCTTTCCTAGTGGGATTTGCCCTTTCCTATAACTTCTTCTTTTCTCCTTACAGAAAACCCTATAACATTTCTTTTAGTACTGATGCCTCTTTTAGTTGTTGCTTGTCTGAGAGGTTCTTTAACTCTCCTGTTATTCTAATTGATAAACTTTCTGGGAAGATTATCCTAGGTTGCAGGTTTTTCTCTTTTAGTACTTTGAATATATCATGCCACTTCAATCTGGCCTGTAAATTTTTTGCAGAGAAATCAGTTGATTGCCTTATGGAGATTCCCTTTTAGATGACTGTTTGTTTTTCTCTTGCTGCCTTTAACAATCTCTCTTTATCTTTAACTTTTGCCATTTTAATTATGGTACGTCTTGTTGTGTGTTTGGGTTCATCATGTTTGTGACCTTGTATGCTTCCTATACTTGCGTATCTGTTTCCCTCTTCAAGTTTGGGTAGTTTTCAGCCATAATTTCCTCAAATAAATTTTTAAACCCTTTCTCTCTCTTCTCCATCTGGGACTCCTATAATGCAACTGTTGGTAAATTTACTGTTACCCCAGTGCTCTCTTAGTCTATTTTCATGTTTTTTAATTATCTTTTCTTCTTGCTGTTTTGATTGGGGGATTTCCATTATTCTGTTTTGCAGATCACTTATGCATTCTTCTGTATCACTTAATCTGCTGTTCGTTCCTTCTAGTGTATCTTTTATTTCAGCCATTTAATTCTTCATTTCTGATTGGGTCTTTTAAAAATATTTTCTAGATCCTCATTAAAATTATCACTGTATGGATCTATTCTTTTCCCTCATTTAGTTAACATTTTTATCACAAATTCTTTGAATTATTTATCTGGTTAATTGTTTATTTCTGTTTCATTATTTATGCCCTTTCATTTTGCTTAACTTTCTCCACTTTTCTAAGTTTAGGTGAAACAGTTACCTTCAGTCTGCAGTCTTGATGTGGTGATCTTATGTGGGAGCTTCCCTATACAGACTGGGTGTGCCCAATGCCTTTGGTGGGAGAGCTGGATTTGACATGGATGCAAGTCACATCTTTCCTCAGGGTGTGCTAGCAAATATCACCTTGGTAGGAGGTGAGGCTGGAGATGAGGGGCTAGTGCTGGAGCTGCTTATGAGGTGGGACTTCCTGTCTGCTCAATGGCCATCATCACCCTATTGGGGGTAGTTTCTGATCCCAAGTTCTGTAGCAGAAGCTCTGAGCTTGAGCCTGGGGTTTCTCTGTTTCCTTTAAGTGTATGTTTTCCCCTCTCCCCACACTGGGACCCTTGCCACAGAAAGGAGGAGTCCTGAAGCAAGTGGAGTCTGTGTGGACTCTCCGTTCCTGTTGATTGCAGACAAGAGTTCTGAGCTGTCTCTGATGCACTGCCTGTGTGAGTGCCCATATTTGTTTCCCTTGCTCTGCTCAGACGCAGCATCAGGGCAAGTCCCCTTTGTCCCTCACAGCTGATCATTGCCCGCAGCCTCCACTGCCCCTGTCCTGTTATAGAGCCACACCATAGAACTTGTGGGGAAGCTATGGACTCTCAGCACATATTGGAAGGTAAGCTGTGGTGGAGTGGCCACCATCAGAGATCTGGGTGGCTTCTAGGGTGCTGCCTGAGTAAGTACCAACAATACACACTGCCACCCCGATCAGGCTTTGCCCTGAGACTGGGTCACCTCTGCATCCCAAAGTCAAATCTTCTCTAAGGTTGTGGCCACCCCAGGTCCAGGGTCACACTGTGATGTGGAGTGAGCAGGGCCAGAACTATAACTAAGCTTGGGTTCGGCCACTCACTAAGGCAGTCATGGCAAACCCAGCAGCTGCTAGAGTAGACCTCTGTCTGCCCTGCCTCAGGACTAACCAAGAGGGCTCATCTCCCTTAAGCAGGACCCCAGGACTATGGAGTCCAATATGTGATTCTCACCACTCACTTCCTGTGGCAGTGTCTACCTGTTTATTCTTCCTTTTCCTTCAGTCCTGTCCCTTGGGTACAGGTCCCAGCCTGATTGCTTTACTTCCCTTCTTACCCAGTTACTTGTGTATCTTTCTTACAGTTTTGGTTGTACTGGAGTTTCCAGTTAGTTTTCAGTGAGAATTGTTTCACGTGTAAATGTAATTTTGATGTGTTTGTGGTGGGAAGTGAGCTCTATGTCCTCTTACTCCACCATCTTGATTGATCCCCAATATATGTTGTTTTCAATATAATTCTTTCCATGCTGATTAAAGTCTACCATTCTAAATTGAATGTAAGGCAGGATTCTGATACAGTACCTCTTTGACAGTCATCATTAAAACTTTAGACTTTATTATTTGCATTTGTATTTTTTTTCACACTATATAATGAGACAAGTTGTAACATCTTGTACTCTTGTAATACAAGTTTGAGTCAAACTCATTCAAAGCCCCCATGATAGACATATATTACCATTTGATGGTGATACATTTGATTTGATGGTGATTGATTTACAAATGCACAGATGGTGTCATTTTAATTCTTTCAGAACAAAATCTCACTTAGAAACATATTGAAATAGTAAGAACTTTTGTATAGTTTAAAATATAAAAAACAATTACCTTATCCAATTTTTTGTATGAAATGGAATTATATTTACAATTTCTATCTAAAACAGAAGGTAAATATGCAAATATTAATAAAGATTATTTAAATTTTTGCATATGGTTATCATTTTTTTACACTATTGGGGAGCAGGCTGTAAACACTTTTAAAACTAAAGCCTTATATTTTGCTCTGAATATGTGTACAGCTAAGAATATGTTGTTCTCCTTAAGAGAAAGATATACATGATATAACTACCATCTTCTCTAGGAAAAGTGAGATGGATTAAAAAAGACACGAGATATTCTAGAATATTTTGTTTCACCTATTTTCAAGGGGATAATGAATGCCATATGCCCATTGTAAATGGCTTATTGGGGCCAACTTGATTTCAGAAAAACATACATTTTTCCCCAACACATAACAATGCTGTATTAAAAAGAATGAATAAAATGAATATATTAATTTAATTCTTACAATCTATTAACCTTTCTCAGTTTCTGTTTCTCTCAAGATGACATAAAAATCTTCTAAATACCAACTAAGTCATATGGGACTTAATATTTTAATAAACTAGATTTTATATGATTATCTGTACTACCTGAGGCTTATACCATTTAGAAGAAAGGAATGAGCCCTTATTTAGCATAACGTGTCCCCAGTTTTTCTAGGAAATATATAGTATTCACTGTTACTTGTATTGATACCTTCATTGCCTTATTATAACCTTCATGCACTTAAGAGTTTATGAACATACGAAAACGATATGATAAAGAACCAATATCAGTTGGTCTGATATGTGTTAGCTCTGAATTTTTTAGACTATATTTAAAGCTGGTATTGATTTGGCCACATTTTAGCCATTTTTGCTCTTTTAAACCTCTTAGATTATATACATGACCCATATCAAATTGTCGTTTGAATAAGCCACACTTTTCTCCCCTGGAATTATTCTTCTTAAAGAATTCCCATTGTAAGTATATACTCTGACACTTATCCACCAATAGAAATCTTACCCATGTTCAAAGTCTTTTTCTCCTATAAGTTTTTCCTGATCCTCAGGTAAAATTTATCTTTTTAAAAATGTATGTTTTGTTCTCAGTGCTGGCATTATACTTTGCACAATTAATAAGCATTTAAACTATATTTTCTTATGTTATTGTAACACACTATACATGTCAGACTCTCTCACTTGGCTATTAACTTTTTAAGGGTATGAACCAATGATATTTTTTGTAACTCACAGTAATATTCACAGCACTCTGTATATACAGGGGCATTATAAAAAGAGTTGTTAAAATGTTTCCCAAGTTAGTAATCATGCTCTTTCAAAAGAGTCAATTCACATCATCCTATTCAACAGACAGTGAATAAATATTAAATAATTTCCTCACAAAATATGCCAAGATATTATTGTCAGAATTTATTAACTAAAAATTAAAAATTGACTTTTCTTTTTATTAACCAATAAAAAGTCTGTATAAGTAAGTAGAAGGAGGAAAAATACACCTTCCTAAATTGGCAGGCCAAATATTTATTTATTTATTTTTATCAGGCTGACAGAAGAAAAGAATTTGAAAAAGAGTAATGCTTCTTGGGTATCCAGTCTCAACTGCAGACTTCAAGGGAAAAAGTACAGTTGAGAGATGAGAAAGACTGGGATTCCTTGGACCATGTTCTTGGCATGTAGATGGAGACTGGCCTGAGACAACAAATGTCCTTATAGACCACTCTTCTCCCCTCCCCCAGTTGAGCTAGTTTACACCTGCTGCTGTGTCATTAAAGATCAGGCACAACCATCTACCATGTATCCTAGTTAGCAAGCTTTAGTACAAAACCTCAGAAATCCTAGTACATTGCATTTAACAGGTCACCAATAAATATTTATTGGAAAATGGATATAATCTGTGGAAACATCCAATAAGAAATTTGAGAAGTAATGCTATCACAATTATGATAAAAAATCCCTCTTTGAGTGTATTAAAAAAGAAAAAAAAAAGATATTATTTCAAGACAGGAAATAACCAAAATTTAGATGAAGTATTTTACATTAACATTTACATTAACAATGAAAAGGTAGGCCAAAAAGATTAGTATAATAAACTTTTTTCTTATCATTGGAAGAAAGATATTTTACCCTTAGGTTGATTTGCCTATTAAACCAGTAGATAATGCTAGGTTCTTTACTTTTCACATATCAAGTTGTTGCTGTATGACAATTTTCTACCACCCATTTTTTATCCAAAGCACAAAGATTCATTTATAATTTATAGTTATGTTCACGTGAATGTGGGTAAAAGAATAGCTGCTTTCATTAAATAATTATGCTTCAAATTACTTCATATTTTTCTTCCAAATAATTCAAACTGTTTGACAGTTACTATATCAGTATCCTCATTTTCCAGATGACACTTTCCTTTTTTCCCTTTTTAACATTACTTTACTTTGCAAATATTCTAAGACACAAAGGAATATAAATTAAAAGATGGAGAAGAAAGAACATAGAAGTTAAATTATTTGTCCCAAATCACCTAAGTAATCAGTGGAAAAGCTTGACAAATTTTCAGTTTTTTTCCTCTTGTGTTTAGAAATGTTACTCTTAATTCATGTAGTTAATTCTGAAGTTATAGTTTGGCAATTTTACCACACTGTAAATATTCTATTTGTCTCTCTTTTTGAACTCTTATCAATGGAATTATAAGTTTATCTAACAAGATGTCCCATATAAAGTAGGACACAAGCATAGGTTATAAGAAATAAGATATGAAAATATCATAGGTTCAATCACCATCTTAAACCTTAGTTTGTAATGATGTGGCAAATTATGACTCATATATGAATAATGAGATAATTAGGAGTGATACAAGAGGAAATATGCTACTCAGATACCGTACTGATCAACTGATTGTACTTATAAAGCTATTACTTTTATATTAGTCTCAAGGTCGATATAGAGACACCTCTTAAACTTAGCTATTTCATATTTCTCAAAGGAAAAATTAAATATAGTTTAAAATACAGAGGCTGAGACCATGAGCGTTAATGCAAGTTATTGTAAAAGCAAAATTTTCAAGAACCTATTAAATTGTAATCAGTATCTCTGTAAACCAATCCCTAAAATTTACTTTTTGTGTTTAGCAAATAACTATATTTACTCAGGCTGTGAAAATTTTAGGTAGCAACCCTTAATGTTCCAAATTTTCATTATTTTTCATCTTCATCTTTAAAGTAATCCTGACATTTGGAGAAAAAGAAAATCCAATATATATTTGGTTCGGCATTAACCAAAACTGGCTGACAAGATTGATAAAACTTACCTTTTATGTGTAGCACAGATAAATATATTTCTCCTCTGAAGACCATATATTCCCTTTCTTAAAGATATTCTCTTGAATTATCTCTATGTCTGGTAAATTTTTATAAGCATAAGACTGAAATATATTTAGGCAGTTTTTCTGAATTAACTCCCATCAAGGAGGATGTAAGAAAATAGTTGAATGGAGTAAAAAACTCAATTACCTACTTTAAAATATTTTTCCCAACTGTATTCAAATGTTGGACCCTATCACTCTGTCATTCCTTTTTTTTTTTTTTTTTTTTGTGGTACGTGGGCCTCTCACTGTTGTGGCCTCTCCCGTTGCGGAGCAACAGGCTCCGGACACGCAGGCTCCGCGGCCATGGCTCACGGGTGCAGCCACTCCACGGCATGTGGGATCTTCCCAGACCGGGGCACGAACCCGTGTCCCCTGCATCGGCAGGCGGACTCTCAACCACTGTACCCTGTCATTCTTTATTCATTTAATTTCTAAGAATTTTTATCTCATTGTACAATGTCTTGTGATTTTAGGTACCTATTTTCACAAGATATCTTCCATATTAGGTGACAGCACAAGACATCCAATATTATTTGGGCAAAAAAGAATTGAAGAGAAATGACAATTAATAACTTTTTTCATTGATATCCTCTTCTAAGTACAAATGCTTAGTGGAACACAGAAATCTTGCCTTATATGTCTCAGCATTCTACATTGTTTAACTTAGTGTCGAGGAAACAATAGATTCAATAAATATCTACTTACTGACTGCCAAATCTATGATTCTAAAAACCACTTAAATGGAGAGCACAGTGTGCAATACTGTGTCATTCATGCCTGATAACAGTTGTGTTATGATTCTTGTCTTATTTTCCCTAAAGATTAAAAACATAGAAGTGTTAGACTATGTTATCTTAGAGTGCAAATCATGTGAAAAAGGTAGTATGGTGCTCTGAAATAAGCAAACGCAGAAATCTATGTCACGTCGCTAGCAGTATTAACTGTGTGTCTTTTGCAAGTTACCTAACTTCTCTGAATCACCCTTATTCCATCTACAAAGTAAGGATAATACTTAACTAGAGATAATACCTGCTCTATTCACCACATTCTGTGTGTGTTTATGGTGTGTGTGTGCATAAGATGAAATGAGATAATGGATATGAAAACTGTTTTAAACGAGTCCATCAATGGATGAATGGATAAAGAAGATGTGGTGTATATCTACACACACACACACACACACAATGGAATACAACCCAGCCATAAAAAAGAACGAAATTTTGCTATTTGCAGCAACATGGATGGACTTGGAGGGCATTATGCTAAGCGAAATAAGTCAGACAGAGAAAGACAGACACTCTATGATACAACTTAGACGTGGAATCTAAAAAATACAACAAACTAGTGAATATAACAAAAAAAAAAGCAGACTCACAGATGAAGAGAACAAACTAGTGGTTACCAGTGGGGATGGGGGCAATATAGGGGTCAGGGAGTGGGAAGTACAAACTATTGGGTATGAGATAGGCTAGAGGGATGTATTTATTGTACAACGTGGGGAATATAGCCAATATTTTGTAATAACTATAAATCGAAAGTACCTTTAAAATTATATAGAAATAAAATTTAAAAAAGAGTAAAAAAACAATAGACTCAAACGGGGAGGTAAGCTATTATAAAAAGAGTTCACTCTGGATTTGGGGGGTTTATGGATAAAAAATGAAAAAAAACAATTAGTATTCATTTTATATTTAACCAATGAAGCTAATATTGATGTTATATTTGACTCATAAAATAGAGAATTTATAACTGAAGGAGTCTTTGATCTTTGTTGACCATTTTATTATTTTGTTGTTGTTTATTGCTGTGAAGAATCCCATATGGTTTAGATATTTTTGCAATGTCACAGTGAAAGTTACATGGGGAACAGACTTTAGAAACTAGATGTTTGACTTCCAGTTTCTCCATTTTCAACAGTATGTTTGCCACTCCTAATGTCATATTTTGATAATGCATATCAAATTATATAAAGTAACCATAGCCTATTAAAGGTAATAGTTGCATTCCAATTTTGCTGTGAATAATATGGACTCAATCAATATAATTAATATTTGAATGGGGAACTCTTCAAAATATTGTCTAGATCAATTATCAGATTAGGACATGAGAGATTTATTCTTTTTGATCAGTGTAGTTTTGTTGGTTTTTAAACGCCATCTTCTACCCTAGCATAATGTAAATAGGTCCTGATATAACTTGAGAAACAATTATTTAACTAGCAAACATGTTAGAAAACACTAATTGATAATTAGGTAGGGCAGTCACTGCACTGGAGAAGAAATTGGTGAATAGGGAGTCATGAAAGAGGTCTGGGGTCAAGAACAGGGCAGGACAGCTTAATAAAATGTGATTTCTCAATTTGCTTCAACACATTTCTATTCTGACTAATTATAAAATTGCTAAAATGCGTACAGTTCTTTCTGTGTGCCATACACTCTTCCAAGCTCTCTTCTCATTTTCTCTCTCTCTCTATAAATTTGAATCCTCACAACTTGCAAGATAGATACACTTAAAATTTGTATATATACAATTTGTGTATATTACATAAAAGGAAACAACAGCACACCAAATTTAAATAGCTTGCACAAGATTACATAGTTAATATGTAACATAATTGGGTTTGAGCTCAGGAAGTCCGGCTCTAAAATTTGTGTTTTCAACCACTAGGATACATTTTAACTGCATTATGTATGTGGTAGACAGAAGCTTAAGATGGTCCCAAAGATTTTCACCCTCTGTTGTATATGCCTTGTAAAATCTTCTCCCCTTGTAAATATGATGAAATATTACTCTCATGATTAGACTCCTAATTAGTTGACTTCGAGTCAGTCAACAGAGAGATTTCTGGGTGTTATTAACATCGCCAGGTGAGCCCTTCAATGAGACTGAGGTCTTCCTAAAGTCAGACAAATTCTGTAGTAGAAACATTCTCCATCGCTCACTGTGAAGATGGAGGGACCCATGTGTCGAAGACTTGAGAAAAGATTCTAATTGCTTAGAACAATCTTTGGCCATTGTCTAGCAACAAAACAGTACTTCAGTTCTACAAGTACAAGAAACTGAATTTTACCAATAATCTAAATGAGCTTGGAAGAGGATTCCAAGCTCCAGATGAAAATGCAAACCTGGGAAACCCCTTGAATTTGGCATTGGTAGACCTTTATTTGAAGACACAGTTAACCAGTGCCCGGACTTATGACCTACAGAAACATTGAGATCACAGACGGACATTGTTTGAAGTCATTAATTTGTAGCAATTTGTTATGTGGCAATAGAAAGCTAATATGATATGTAAGTGTGATGTATGGAACAATCAGGAATAGCCTTATTTAGACATTCCTCCATTGTGGTGTGTGACTCCTATACTCAGTCCATTCGGGGAAATAGGGTATCAAGTGTGAATGTATGGTAGGTCCACTTAACTCAGATAGCTCTCTTACAATGCTTGGACAATTAGAAGATTGAAAGAGAAGGGACCTACCATGGGCTGAGAAAGTTATTTATTACTCACTCTGCATTCTTCCAAATATTTTGTGTTTCTATTCAGGTCTGGATTCTTTATTACTTTTATGAGAGTGAAAGCCTGTATTAGTTTACTAGGGCTTCCATAAGAAAATAGCGTAGACTGTGTGACTTAGCATACATTTATTTTCTCACAGTTCTGGAGGCTAGAGGTCAACATCAAGGGGTTAGCAGATTTGATTTCTTCTGAGGCCTCTCTCCTTGGCTTGCAGGAGACCACCTTCTCCCTGTGTCTTCACATGGTCATTTGTATTAGACTGCTCCAGAGAAACAAATCCAATAGTACACACACACACACACACACACACATATATAGTTATATGATATATTGATATATAATTGATATGGAGTCATCCCTCAGTATCCAAGGGGGATTGGTTCCAGGACCCACTGTGGATACCAAACTCCACCAATGATCAAGTAACATAACAGTCGGGTCTCCAAATCCGTGGTTCCACCTCTGCAGGTCCAACCAACTACAGATAGTGTAGTACTGTAATATTTATTGAAAAAAATCCTCATATAAGTGGACCTGCCAAGTTCAAACCCATGTTAAGAGTCAGATGTATGTGTATGTATGTGTGTGTGTGTATGTTATAATATGAATGATTGGGGCCTGTTAAATTCAGATGTTGAAATAATATTTTTCAATGTGATGTTATCAGGTGAAGCCTTTGGGAGGTGCTTGGATTATGAGGGTGGAGCCTTCATGTATGAAATTAGTACTTTTATTCAGTTTACCAATTCAAATGTTAATTTCATCCAGAAACACCCTCACAGGCATACCAGGAATAATGCTTAACCAAATATCTGGGCATCCCTTAGCCCGCTCAAGTGGACACATAAAATTAACCATTACAAGTCCACTTCTTGTCAACATAACACCCATACACATCTTCTTAACCATACTTAATCTCCAAATAAAGACAATAACATGGTGAGAATTCCACCTATTATGTTACAACTATCCTGCATGTAACCAATAACTCTAGTAACCCCTTCTCCAGAAGAGGAGGTAAAGTACTTGTGTTATGTTTACTCTTCTCCTTGATATCCCATAACTTAAATACTATGATGTAAAATTAACAACACTTAAATATTATAATAATAAGTCAGTATATCTTATATTATGTGGTAATGGAATAAAAGAGAAGAAAACAAAGATATTTGCTATACACATACGTAGAAATATATTCACAACAAAATAAGGAGGAACACACCTAAGAATTATACTACTTGTTTTTATAACTAGTTACATGCTTTTAGCTATTATTTATAACTACCTTCTTCCATTATTCATTCTATATTCCCTTTGTTTTCAGCTAGGTTATGGTTCTTTACCACGTGGGGTAACACAAAACTTCATTCTTGAAGGGTTTAGGCCATCAGTAGTCCTGCCTGGATTCGGTTGTTGTAATTTTCCGTTGACCTCAATCAAAAGGCATGGTAATCCTAAGAGAAGTCCAAAGGGAGCAACGCGAAGAGTTAAGTAGCCAGATGGCAGTCTTAACTTCCAGTTCAGTAGAATCATTGTTGTGTCTTCTGGTAAAAACATTCCTTCCTTTGGAACAAAGACTTCTAGGCCAATAGAACATGAGGTTATGGGAACAAAAAACATGTTTTGTCAGTGGATTACCAGGAGGTTAGTGTGTGGTGCCATTCCCATTTCCACTGCTTGACCCATGACTTCTGACTGT
The DNA here is from genome assembly GCF_008692025.1 of Phocoena sinus. Taxonomy (NCBI): domain Eukaryota; kingdom Metazoa; phylum Chordata; class Mammalia; order Artiodactyla; family Phocoenidae; genus Phocoena; species Phocoena sinus. Next base: position 111,354,105 of record NC_045766.1, read on the forward strand.
GGGAGAAAGAGCACTGTATATTGGATGCTGATTCAAAGCATATACAGCCTTCTGGAGAGCCCTGCTCCAGCCCTGAAAGGTATTGCCACACAGCTGGTGCTGCAAGTGGGTCATCAAAAGGCCATTCTACTGTTCTATCAAGCCAGCTGCTACAGGATGATGAGGAAATGCTGGGAAGTGAGTTATTTGATCAAATTGATAGGAGGATAAGGCATACCCTAAGTTCACAGATGGTAGTTTTGACAGAAGCATTGCATGCAGGAAAGACAAAACTGCATCCAGAGTAAGTATCTCTTCCAGTAAGGACCACAAAACACTGCTTCTTCCATGACACAAACTGTCCAGTGTAATCAACCTGCCACCAAGTGGCTGGCTGATCACCTCCGGGAATAGTGCCATATTCTGGGACTCAGTGTTGGTCTCTGCTGCTAAGAGATTGGGCACCCAGCAGTGACTGTAGGAAACCTGCCTTTGTGAGTGGCAAGTCCATATTGCTGAGCCTGTATGTAATCTCCATCCCTGCCACTCTGGCCACTTTGTTCATGAGCTCTTTAGGTGATGACTTGGGTGGCTGGGGAAAGAGCTCACTGGTATACACAGAACAGGTCATAGCCACGTGATTATTAAAATCCTCCTGTGCTGATTACTCTTTGGTAGGTATTCACATGGAACATAGATATCTTTACATTCTTGGCTTATGCAGAGAGGTCTGTCCATATGTTTCTTCCCCACATTGCCATGCCACCCATTTTCTAACTGTATTCTTCTAAGTCCCTGAGCATCCAGCCAAACCACTGGCCATGGCCCATAAACTGGTATATAATTGCACATCTAGTCATTTCTCCTTTCTAGTGAAGAGATCAGCCAAGTTCATTGTTCAGAGTTCTGCCCACAGGAAGGATTTCCCGTCACCACTGCTCTTCAGGGAGGTCCAGAAATGGGCTGCAGCGCTGTAGTTGTCCACTTTGAGGAGGTGCCTACATATTATGTGGAACCATCTCTAAACCATGCCTGAGTCTTTTCTTCTTCTATCAGGTGATTGTAGGGGGCTCCACATGAAGCCTTAGGTACAGGCTGAGAGAAAGGAGGTAGTGTGACAGCAGTAGGGACCTTAGGCATTTGGACTGCTCTTCATGTAACTTATTTGTGCCTTCAGGGTCTGCTTGTGCCTGAATACACCAGTCAGTCACATGTATACCACTTCCATTTGATGATGGAGTGCTGCTGTGTGTGCACAACTTTATGACTTATTGAGACAGAAAACACCTAGTGCATGATGGACAGCTCGGATTGCATGGTACCTTGGTGACAAGGAAATCTGGGGAAAGGTATGTGGGTAGACGTCTCTGAATGTGATTCCTTTCAAAACTGGGAGGTAATGTGAAGGGAGAAATTTAGTACTGGTGTTCACTACTAAAGGACTAAGGGACTCTGGCTCATTGAAATTCATGTGAAAGATGTTAGAAAGACATTATTTATGTATATGTAATATTTGACACTGCCTAATGGAAAAACAGAAAAATTAAGTACAAACTTGACAATCTATTGGTCATACCAGGACTTGGCAACCAACGGTTCTATAGGGCTGTGCCGTATTTTATTGTGAGTGAGCAGCTGAAGCTGCGCAGGACAGCTAAAAAGGACGTAGATGCGTTAGGAGTTAGGTCTTACAGTCTATGAAACTCTAATCATATGTAGTTGTCATGCATTGGAGATTGTCTAGAACATATGAATTGTAATACAAAAAATATTGTTTTAAAATTCTGGTTTGCTACTAATCAGCTAAGCAAGTTGGGGAAAGTACCTTTTCTGAGCTTCAGTTTCATCACATATAAAATGAGATTAAACAGCACTATTTCTCAGATATCATGCTAATGAGAAAATGGAAAAATATATGATTATATGTGAACAATATACATGTTCAAATTATTCTTCCTTACATGACCCTAAATATTTGTGTTGTTTTACATATTTTCACAAAATGAATGATGATTTCTCATTTAACTTAGTGGGTTGGCATAGTAATAACATTATTGTGGCAATAGTCAGTGGAAACTGATGCTTCAGAAAATAAATGAAATTCCTATTAAAAGAGAAGCTTCAGGGGGGGACCTTGAAGATGGCGGAAGAGTAAGACGCGGAGATCGCCTTCCTCCCCACGGATACACCAGAAATACATCCACACGTGGAACAACTCCTACAGAACTCCTACTGAAGGCTGGCAGAAGACCTCAGACCTCCCAAAAGGCAAGAAACTCCCCACGTAACTGGGTAGGGCAAAAGAAAAAACAGAGACAAAAGAATAAGGACGGCACCTGCACCAGTGGGAGGGAGCTGTGAAGGAGGAAAAGTTTCCACACACTAGGAAGCCCCTCCGCGGGCGGAGACTGCGGGAGGCAGAGGGGGGAGTTTCGGGACCGCGGAGTAGTGCACAGCGACGGGTGCGGAGGGCAAAGCGGGGAGATTCCTGCACAGACGATCGGCGCTGACCGGCACTCACCAGCCCGAGTGGCTTGTCTGCTCACCCGCCGGGGCGGGCGGGGCTGCGAGCTGAGGCTCGGGTTTTGGTTTTGGACGGAGCTCAGGGAGAGGACTGGGGTTGGCGGCTTGAACATAGCCTGAAGGGGTTAGTGCACCACGACTAGCTGGGAGGGAGTTCGGGGAAAAGCCTGCACCGGCCGAAGAGGCAAGAGACTTTTTCTTCCCTCTTTGTTTCCTGGTGCGCGAGGAGAGGGGTTTAAGAGCGCTGCTTAAAGGAACTCCAGAGACGGGCGCGAGCCGCGGCTAAAAGCGCGAACCCCAGAGACGGGCGCGAGCCGCGGCTGAGGGCGCGAGCCCCCGAGACGGGCGCGAGCCGCGGCTGAAAGCGCAAACCCCAGAGACGGGCGCGAGCCGCGGCTAAAACCGTGGACCCCAGAGACGGGCGGGAGACGCTAAGGCTGCTGCTGCCGCCACCAAGGGGCCTGTGTGCGAGCACAGGTCACTCTCCACACCCCTCTTCCGCGGAGCCTGTGCAGCCCGCCACTGCCAGGTTCCCGGGATCCAGGGACAACTTCCCCGGGAGTACGCACGGCGGGTCTCAGACTGGTGCAACATCACGCCGGCCTCTGCCGCAACATCACGCTGCCTCTGCAGCCGCAGGCCCGCCCCGCACGTAGTGCCCCTCCTACCCCCACCCCCCAACCCCCGGCCTGAGTGAGCCGGAGGCCCCGAATCAGCGGCTCCTTTAACCCCGTCCTGTCTGAGCGAAAAAACAGACGCCCTCCAGCGACCTACACGCAGAGGCAGGGCCAAATCCAAAGCTGAGCTCCTGTGAGCTGTGAGAACAAAGAAGAGAAAGGGAAATCTCTCCCAGCAGCCACAGAAGGAGCGGATTAAAGCTCCACAATCAACTTGATATACCCTGCATCTGTGGAATACCTGAATAGACAAGGAATGATCCCAAATTGAAGAGGTGGAATTTAGGAGCGAGATCTATGATTTTTTTCCCTTTTCCTCTTTTTGTGAATGTGTACGTGTATGCTTCTGTGTGAGATCCTGTCTGTATACTCTTGCTTCCACCATTTGTCCTAGGGCTCTATCCGTCCATGACTTTTTTTTAAAAATTCTTTTTCTTAATAATTAAGTTTAATTGTAATAACTTTATTATACTTTACCTTCGTTCTTTCTTTCTTTCCTTCCTTCCTTCCCTCCTTTAGACAACGAATCACCCCAAATTGAGGAGGTGGTCTCAGGGAGCAGGATTTATGATTTTTCCCCCTTTACCTCTTTTTCTGAAGGTGTATGTGTATGCTTCTGTGTAAGATTTTCTCTGTATAGCTTTGCTTCCAACATTTGTCCTAAGGTTCTATCCGTCCCTTTTTTTTTTTTTCTAAATATTTTTTAATTCAATAACTATATTATACTTTATTTTATTTTTACTGTATCATCTTTCTTTCTGTCTTTTTTCCTTCTTTCCCTCCTTCCTTCCTTCCTCCCTCCCTCCCTCCCTCCCTCCTTTCTTTCCTTCTTTGCTTCTTTCTTCCTTCCTTCCTTTCCTCCTTTCCGTCTTTCTTTACTCATACTTCTACTAATTCTCCCTACTTTTTCTCCCTTTTATTCTGAGCTGTGTGGATGAAAGGCTCTTGGTGCTCCAGCCAGGAGTCAGGGCTCTGCCTCTGAGGTAGGAGAGCCAACTTCAGGACACTGGTCAACAAGAGACCTCCCAGCTCCACATAATATTAAACGGTGGAAATATCCCAGAGACCTCCATCTTAACACCAGCACCCAGCTTCACTCAACGACCAGCAAGCCACAGTGCTGGACAACCTATGCCAAACAACTAGCAAAACAGGAACACAACCCCACCCATTAGCAGAGAGGCTGCCTAAAATCATAATAAGGCCACAGACACCCCAAAACACACCACCAGACGTGAACCTGCCCACTAGAGAGACAAGATCCAGCCTCATCCAGCACAACACAGGCACTAGTCCCCTCCACCAGGAAGCCTACACAACCCACTGAAACAACCTTAGCCACTGGAGACAGACATCAAAAACAACGGGAACTACGAAAGTGCAGCCTGCAAAAAGGAGACCCCAAACACAGTAAGATAAGCAAAATGAGAAGACAGAAAAACACACAGCAGATGAAGGAGCAAGATAAAAACCCACCAGACCTAACAAATGAAGAGGAAATAGGCAATCTACCTGAAAAAGAATTCAGAATAATGATAGTAAGGATGATCCGAAATCTTGGAAGTAGAATGGACAAAATGCAAGAAACAGTTAACAAGGACCTACAAGAACTAAAGATGAAACAAGCAACGATGAACAATGCAATAAATGAAATTAAAATCACTCTAGATAGGATCAATAGCAGAATAACTGAGGCAGAAGAACGGATAAGTGACCTGGAAGATAAAGTAGTGGAAATAACTACTGCAGAGCAGAATAAAGAAAAAAGAATGAAAAGAACTGAGGACAGTCTCAGAGACCTCTGGGACAACATGAAACGCACCAACATTCGAATTATAGGGGTTCCAGAAGAAGAAGAAAGAAAGAAAGGGACTGAGAAAATATTTGAAGAGATTATAGTTGAAAACTTCCCTAATATGGGAAAGGAAATAGTTAATCAAGTCCAGGAAGCACAGAGGGTCCCATACAGGATAAATACAAGGAGAAACACGCCAAGACACATATTAATCAAACTGTCAAAAATTAAATACAAAGAAAGCATATTAAAAGCAGCAAGGGAAAAACAACAAATAACACACAAGGGAATCCCCATAAGGTTAACAGCTGATCTCTCAGCAGAAACCCTACAAGCCAGAAGGGAGTCGCAGGACATACTGAAAGTGCTGAAGGAGAATAGCCTGCAACCAAGACTACTCTACCCAGCAAGGATCTCATTCAGATTTGATGGAGAAATTAAAACCTTTACAGACAAGCAAAAGCTGAGAGAGTTCAGCACCACCAAACCAGCTTTACAACAAATGCTAAAGGAACTTCTCTAGACACGAAACACAAGAGAAGGAAATGACCTATAGTAGCGAACCCAAAACAATATATAAAATGGAAATAGGAACATACATATCGATAATTACCTTAAATGTAAATGGACTAAATGCTCCCACCAAAAGACACAGATTGGCTGAATGGATACAAAAACAAGACCCTTATATATGCTGTCTACAAGAGACCCACTTCAGAACTAGAGACACATACAGACTGAAAGTAAGGGGATGGAAAAAGATATTCCATGCAAATGGAAACCAAAAGAAAGCTGGAGTAGCAATTCCATATCAGACAAAATAGACTTTAAAATAAGGACTATTAAAAGGGACAAAGAAGGACACTACATAATGATCAAGGGATCGATCCAAGAAGAAGATATAACAATTGTAAATATTTATGCACCCAACATAGGAGCACCTCAATACATAAGGCAAATACTAACAACCATAAAAGGGGAGATCAACAGTAACACATTCATAGTAGGGGACTTTAACACCCCACTTTCACCCATGGACAGATCATCCAAAATGAAAATAAATAAGGAAACACAAGCTTTAAATGATACATTAAACAAGATGGACTTAATTGATATTTATAGGACACTCCATCCAAAAACAACAGAATACACATTTTTCTCAAGTGCTCATGGAACATTCTCCAGGATAGATCATATCTTGGGTCACAAATCAAGCCTTGGTAAATTTAAGAAAACTGAAATTGTATCAAGTATCTTTTCCGACCACAACGCCATGAGACTAGATATCAATTACAGGAAAAGATCTTTAAAAAATACAAACACATGGAGGCTAAACAATACACTACTTAATAATGAAGTGATCACTGAAGAAATCAAAGAGGAAATAAAAAAATACCTAGAAACAAATGACAATGGAGACACAACGACCCAAAACCTATGGGATGCAGCAAAAGCAGTTCTAAGGGGGAAGTTTATAGCAATACAAGCCCACCTTAAGAAGCAGGAAACATCTCGAATAAACAACCTAACCTTGCACCTCAAGCAATTAGAGAAAGAAGAACAAAAAAACCCCAAAGCTAGCAGAAGGAAAGAAATCATAAAAATCAGATCAGAAATAAATGAAAAAGAAATGAAGGAAACAATAGCAAAGATCAATAAAACTAAAAGCTGGTTCTTTGAGAAGATAAACAAAATAGATAAACCACTAGCCAGACTCATCAAGAAAAAAAGGGAGAAGACTCAAATCAATAGAATTAGAAATGAAAAAGGAGAAGTAACAACTGACACTGCAGAAATAAAAAAAATCATGAGAGATTACTACAAGCAACTCTATGCCAATAAAATGGACAATCTGGAAGAAATGGACAAATTCTTAGAAATGCACAACCTGCCAAGACTGAATCAGGAAGAAATAGAAAATATGAACAGACCAATCACAAGCACTGAAATTGAAACTGTGATTAAAAACCTTCCAACAAACAAAAGCCCAGGACCAGATGGCTTCACAGGTGAATTCTATCAAACGTTTAGAGAAGAGCTAACACCTATCCTTCTCAAACTCTTCCAAAATATAGCAGAGGGAGGAACACTCCCAAATTCCTTCTACGAAGCCACCATCACCTTGATACCAAAACCAGACAAGGATGTCACAAAGAAAGAAAACTACAGGCCAGTATCACTGATGAACATAGATGCAAAAATCCTCAACAAAATACTAGCAAACAGAATCCAACAGCACATTAAAAGGATCATACACCATGATCAAGTGGGGTTTATTCCAGGAATGCAAGGATTCTTCAATATACGCAAATCTATCAATGTGATAAACCATATTAACAAATTGAAGGAGAAAAACCATATGATCATCTCAATAGATGCAGAGAAAGCTTTCGACAAAATTCAACACCCATTTATGATAAAAACCCTCCAGAAAGTAGGCATAGAGGGAACTTTCCTAAACATAATAAAAGCCATATATGACAAGCCCACAGCAAACATCATCCTCAATGGTGAAAAACTGAAAGCATTTCCACTAAGATCAGGAACAAGACAAGGTTGCCCACTCTCAGCACTCTTATTCAACATAGTTTTGGAAGTTTTAGCCACAGCAATCAGAGAAGAAAAGGAAATAAAAGGAATCCAAATCGGACAAGAAGAAGTAAAGCTGTCACTGTTTGCAGATGACATGATACTATACATAGAGAATCCTAAAGATGCTACCAGAAAACTACTAGAGCTAATCAATGAATTTGGTAAAGTAGCAGGATACAAAATTAATGCACAGAAATCTCTGGCATTCCTATATACTAATGATGAAAAATCTGAAAGTGAAATCAAGAAAACACTCCCATTTACCATTGCAACAAAAAGAATAAAATATCTAGGAATAAACCTACCTAAGGATACGAAAGACCTGTATGCAGAAAATTATAAGACACTGATGAAAGAAATTAAAGATGATACAAATAGATGGAGAGATATACCATGTTCTTGGATGGGAAGAATCAACATTGTGAAAATGACTCTACTACCCAAAGCAATCTACAGATTCAATGCAATCCCTATCAAACTACCACTGGCATTTTTCACAGAACTAGAACAAAAAATTTCGCAATTTGTATGGAAACACAAAAGACCCCGAATAGCCAAAGCAATCTTGAGAGCGAAAAAAGGAGCTGGAGGAATAAGGCTCCCTGACTTCAGACTATATTACAAAGCAACAGTAATCAAGACAGTATGGTACTGGCACAAAAACAGAAAGATAGATCAGTGGAACAGGATAGAAAGCCCAGAGATAAACCCACGCACATATGGACACCTTATCTTTGATAAAGGAGGCAGGAATGTACAGTGGAGAAAGGACAGCCTCTTCAATAAATGGTGCTGGGAAAACTGGACAGGTACATGTAAAAGTATGAGATTAGATCACTCCCTAACACCATACACAAAAATAAGCTCAAAATGGATTAAAGACCTAAATGTAAGGCCAGAAACTATCAAACTCTTAGAAGAAAACATAGGAAGAACACTCTATGACATAAATCACAGCAAGATCCTTTCTGACCCACCTCCTAGAGTAATGGAAATAAAAACAAAAATAAACAAATGGGACCTAGTGAAACTTCAAAGCTTTTGCACAGCAAAGGAAACCATAACCAAGACCAAAAGACAACCCTCAGAATGGGAGAAAACATTTGCAAATGAAGCAACTGACAAAGGATTAATCTCCAAAATTTACAAGCAGCTCATGCAGCTCAATAACAAAAAAACAAACAACCCCATCCAAAAATGGGCAGAAGACCTAAATAGACATTTCTCCAAAGAAGATATACAGAATGCCAACAAACACATGAAAGAATGCTCAACATCATTAATCATTAGAGAAATGCAAATCAAAACTACAATGAGATATCATCTCACACCAGTCAGAATGGCCATCATCAAAAAATCTAGAAACAATAAATGCTGGAGAGGGTGTGGAGAAAAGGGGACACTCTTGCACTGCTGGTGGGAATGTGAATTGGTTCAGCCACTGTGGAGAACAGTATGGAGGTTCCTTAAAAAACTACAAATAGAATTACCATATGACCCAGCAATCCCACTACTTGGCATATACCCTGAGAAAACCAAAATTCAAAAAGAGTCAGGTACCAAAATGTTCATTGCAGCTCTATTTACAATAGCCAGGACATGGAAACAACCTAAGCGCCCATCATCGGATGAATGGATAAAGAAGATGTGGCACATATACACAATGGAATATTACTCAGCCTTAAAAAGAAATGAAATTGAGCTATTTGTAATGAGATGGATAGACCTAGAGTCTGTCATACAGAGTGAAGTAAGTCAGAAAGAAAAAGACAAATACCGTATGCTAACACATATATATGGAATTTAAGGGAAAAAAATGTCATGAAGAACCTAGGGGTAAGATAGGAATAAAGACGCAGACCTACTGGAGAACGGACTTGAGGGTATGGGGAGGGGGAGGGGTGAGTTTTGACAGGGCGAGAGAGAGTCATGGACATATACACACTAACAAACGTAGTAAGGTAGATAGCTGGGGGGAAGCAGCCGCAAGGCACAGGGATATTAGCTCGGTGCTTTGTGACAGCCTGGAAGGGTGGGATGGGGAGAATGGGAGGGAGGGAGACGCAAGAGGGAAGACATATGGGAACATATGTATATGTATAGCTGATTCACTTTGTTATAAAGCAGAAACTAACACACCATTGTAAAGCAATTATACCCCAACAAAGATGTTTAAAAAAAAAAAAAAAAAAGAGAAGCTTCAGAATGAAAGACTAGGAAAGACTGAAAAATTGTCACAGATTGGAGGAAACTAGGGAAAGAAAAATGAAGTACACTGTGGGACCCTGGATTGGACCCTGAAAGGACACTATGGGAAAATGAGTGAAATTCAAATAAGCTCTGTAGTTTAGTTAGTAGTATTGACCCCTGTTAATTTCCTGGTTTTGATAAATGCACTATGATTGTATAAGGTATTAACATTTATGAAACCTGGGTAAAGGGTATATGAGAACTTCCTATGCTTTTTTCAACTTTTCTCTAAGTCTAAATAATTTTTAAAAGCATTAGCAAAGGGGCTTCCCTGGTGGCACAGTAGTTGAGAGTCCGCCTGCCGATGCAGGGGACACAGGTTCGTGCCCCAGTCTGGGAGGATCCCACGTGCCGTGGAGTGACTGGGGCCGACTCAGGATATTCCTAAACTTTGATTTGACTCTAAGATATTTTTCATATGTCAGTATTTTAAAGATAATTCTAGGAAGAGCTTTCTGTGATGTGTTGAAAAACATGACTGACATATTCCTAACAATATTTATACATATATAAAACTTTGAATAATCTAGTATACACACACATATACACAATTTATGCAAGTCAATGGCTATGGTGAATCATTATGGTTATTATAAAATAAATAATATAGAGTCTTGTAAAGCATGAGTTCTGAGAATTATTTCACACAACAAAGCATTACTGACAAGCTGGGATATTTTTTATTGAAAGTCATGTAATTTCTGTGTTAACTATAATTTTATGTCTTACTAATTATCTCATTCACAGTGAAAGATATTTTCGATTTCTTCCTAAGTAGAATCATTGAGAATTTTTTCAGATGTAGTATCTGTTTCCACTCTGCCTTTATCTTTGAATTTGCATTTGTACTTGTTTTTGTGTGTGCATCTCTGAGTAGTTATGCTATGAAATAACATGAGAAAATGCTGCAACCACTTTTTGGGCTGTGTCTCCCTCCAGAGGCTCACAGAGAGGAGTCTGTTCAAACATTGTTTCTAGTGATTTTTATGTAGACTGAGAAAGCACAGTTAGACATAGTGTTTATAGGTTTTTATAGATTCATAATAGGATTAGTCAGTTGATAGGGGTGCATCCAGGCTATTTGCAGCCTAAATATTACCTAATTTGAAAGACTTCCTTCAAGATTAAAATAACAAAATGAATCAACAAAAATTTACCAGAGCTTTGGATATGACCAATGCTTTAGGCGGGTGCCTGAAGCTTAGTCTTCATTAATTTCAGAGTATATTTACCCACAATTTTTGATTTTGCATTTGTTGATAGTTTCTTATTAATTTTAGGGCAAATCTATCCTAAAATCAAAGACAAGAACTATAGAACTTATTTGTTTAACTGTTTGGGCCAAACAGTTTCTGAAAAAAAAAAAATCTCTAGATTCGTAGTGTACTAATATCAAATATTGTGTTGTCAGCTACTCTTCATATAATTTCAGTTTTCTGATGATGTAGCCAGAAAAGTAATTATTTTTAACCAATCCATCTCTAATCACTAATATCAGTTAATGGTTACTTTGTGAAAAAAAAAAAAAAAGCTTTCCTTGAAAACACTTTTGTGTGACTATATTTTGCATTTAACAACAATTATATGAAAATTTTAGCCCATCTTTGTTATGTAGTGAATGTTGATTCACCTTTTGCCATAAGGTAACTTGATTTTTTTCTATTAGTTCTTTCATCATTGTCCTCTCAAACCTGCCAAACACTTAACAAAGAGGCCAGCCTCTTTGTCACTTTAGAAACTTTTCAGTATTTTTGAAAGCAGCACTGAGAAAACAGCAAATCAGGTAGTACTTTCAATTTTGCACTGAGTAAATTGCCTTTTAGAGGGGGACCAGATAGTTCCTGGGATAGGTAATGGGATGCAGAGCCTCTAACCTCCAGGTCGGCCTTTGTACCTAGCCTGGGCCGGTGGTGACAGAAAGCCATTAGCCTTTGATTGCTGTTTGCTGACCTGTGTGAAATGAGTTGATGGCTCCCATTCAGTTTCTAGTAGACAAGTGCATGAATCACATTTGGCAGCCTTGTTGGTAGTTACAGAAAAATAGAGAGGGATTGAGTAGACTGTGAGGTTAAAGTACTGACCCACCAGATTAGAGTTGACTTTCCTTGGAGAGGAATATTGCTCTTTCCTGGCCCACACTCCATACCTGCCCAGTAGGTAGGCTAAAGAAGCACTTAAGGTATTAGTAATTTCAATTCATTACTTTGAATATGCTCTAATTTATCTTAATACCATGAAGTAAAAACTTGATCTTATTTTTGAGAGTGGTTCTCTTTTTGCTGGATGAATGCTTTGGAATTAATATAGAATTTTATAGCTATTAATGCAGTCACTTATTAATCAACAAATATGAGTAATGAAATGAGAAGAATGGCAAGGTTTGTCTTTTAATTACCACTATTAAGTCTACAATTTATTTTTTCTTCAGCCACTGTAATTCAAATTGTCCCTCTTCCCCAGAGAAAGGATTCACAATTCCAATCTATTAACCTGGTTCATGTTTTTGCCCTCATCTGGAATGCCTCTTCCTTTCTATGACATCAGACTCCATCCCCTTATATCAGTCCCTAACTCAAGTTCAGTTTTCATAATAAAACCATCCCAGAACAGTTCAATCCACACAAATTTAATTCTCGTTTGACCACTGTCTGAATCACACAGTTGAACAATTTATCATAGTTTCTCTGACCTTGTTTTCTTATTCATTATTTTCTATATTATTTGTAACTTCCCTGATAGACAATATATATATTGAAAGCATAGATAATGCTTTCTATTCATTCTGTATCTCCCAGGTTATCTAGCTGAGTAGAACTCAAAGCAGATAGGCATTATGCTTGTTGGATAAAAGTTTATGCCATTTTTCTGTAACATTTATTTTTATTTGTATCACCTTTCTTTTAAATAGATAGATATAATCACAAGCATTATCCTAGGAATGTGAAAGATCCTGGAGAGGATGTAGAGTGGTAGATCGTACCCCTGTGTTTTTGTTACATAGAAACTTAATAAACTGGAGCAAATCAGAAATCTCCTTATAGACATCAGTTGCTTATTTATAAAATGGAGATAAAAGTACTGATCGTCATACCAAATGGTTATGAGAAAAATAAAGGAGACAGTGTGTGAGAAAAACCTTGCAAATAGTTATGTAAATTTTAATATTTTACTAAGTAAAATCTAAGTAAGTACTGAATTAGTATTTATTTGATAATATATCTTCTATGGGTTGAATGAATTGTGTCCCTCAAAACACATTATGTTAAAATCCTAACCCAAAGTACATCAGAGTATGTCCTTACTTGAAATTACGGTTGTTGCTGATGTAATTTGTTGAGTTTAGGTGAAGGGAGAGTGGACACACATACACATATGCACAGCATGCCATGGGAAGATGAAGTCAGAAATCTAAGTGATGCTCCTACAAGCCAAAAAACGTTCAAAATTACCAGCAAACCACCAGAATCTAGGTGAGAGTCATGGGATAGATTTTTCATCACAGAAGGAACCAACCCTGCAGACATCTTGATTTTGAACTTCTAGTCTCCAAAACTGTGAAACAATAAATTTCTGTTGCTTAAACCACCTAATTTGTGGCACCTTATTATGGCAGCCCTGGGAACGTAATACAGCATTTTATATGCATCAAGTTACTTATAGACAATAAACAGCATAACTACCAATGAAAGGAGAGACTACTTTAAAACCTTTGTGCTTTAAAGAACATTAATAAGAAAATGAAAATATAAACCACAGAATGGAAGAGCACATTTGCAAGTCACATTTCTGATAAAAAAAAAAACCCTTGTACATAGAGTGTATAAAGTACATCTGCAAATTAATGAATTAAAAACAAATAATCTAACTAAAAATGGACAATGCATGATTCACTTTGTTATAAAGCAGAAACTAACACACCATTGTAAAGCAATTATACTCCAATAAAGATGTTAATAAATTAAAACATAAATGTTGAACTAAAAAAATGGACAATGAATCTGAGTGGATATTTCTCCAATGAAAATAAACAAATGACTGATGAGCATATAAAAAGATGCTCAACATCATTATCTATCAGGAAAATGCAAATGAATACCACAATAAAATACTAGCTCATATCCACTAGGATGGCTAGCTGGTGGAAATAAATACTTAGCAAAGAGAAAAAAGGAGATAGAAAACAAGAAAAGCTTAAATCAAATGGCATACTCTGTGGGTAAGGTGATTATAGAAACAATACGGTCTCTGCCAACTCATGTTATATTCAATTTAAAATTGGTATAAAAGAATAAAATAATGCCATTTGCAGAGACATGGATGCAACTAGAGATTATTATACTAAGTGAAGTAGGTCAGAAATAGAAAGACAAATATCATATGGTATCATTTATATGTGGCAACTAAAATATGACACAGGGAGTTCCCTGGTGGTCCAGTGGTTAAGACTTCACCTTCCAATGCAGTGAGTGTGGGTTCAATCCCTAGTCAGGGAGCTAAGATCCCATATGCTTTGTGCCAAAAAACCAAAACATTAAAAAAAAAAAAAAACAGAAGAATATTATAACAAATTCCATAAAGACTTAAAAATAAATAAAATATGACACAAATGAACCTATCTATGAAACAGAAATGGGATCACAGTTGTAGAGAACAGACTGATGGTTGCCAAAGGAGAGGGGGTTGAGGGAGGGATGGAGTGAGAGGCTGGCGTTAGCAGATGTAAGCTTTTATATATAGAATGGTTAAACAACAAGGTCCTACTGTATAGCACAGAGAACTATATTGAATATTCTATGATAAAACAATGGAAAAGAATATTTAAAGTAGAAGATTGTATATATATATATATATATATATATATGTATAACTGAATCACTTTGCTGTACAGCAGAAATTAACACAACATTGTAAATCAACAATACCTCTATAAAAAAAATTGGTATAGCTGAAGGGACTATGTCTAAAAGAAAAAGAGGTAAGGACTTGAAGAAGCATTTATTTAGCACCTGAAATACACCAGATGCTCCACTTATATTTTTATTTGATCTTCAGTTCAAATTAATCAGCCAAAATTGTGTTCATTTTAGAGTTAAGGAAAACTGGGATCATCACCTACACTCCTAAAAGTCACATGACGGCTTGAAAGTTATAAGGTGTTGTGTGAATGCAAAGCTCTATCTCTGATTCCTAATGTGATTCTCTGCGTGGTGTAGTCTGCAGCTGGCATTGTATTTAAATGGTTTTCTGAAGAAATCTTAGTTACTCAAAACTAAGAAAAAAATATCAAGGAATCTTTACCAGAAGGGACTGCCTTTAAGTTAGATACAGAGGTGCAAATTGCTTAACATTGAAAAAATCAAAATAGACTGATTTTATCAAATATAGGGGAGGATAAACTTCAGATGCTCTCTAGCCCCATCATATGTAATCCCCTGACTTCACCTGTAGTCTCTGTGTTGATAATCTCTGTAGTCCACACAAACACCATTCATGAATGCTCCAAGTTTCCTGCTTCTAGACACATGGTTGATTGAGTTGCCATTATCAACTCCCTTGAAATTGGAAAGATTTTCCTGAAGTTCCAGAGATCACATTCTGGAGAGCATAGGTGTTCATAAACTTGCTCATGTTTTATGGTTCCAAAAAGTATAAACAACTCCTTCTGGATCACCGTTACTACTTACTTGTCTTAAAGTTTGGATATCACCATAGATTTATTTCTATAATCATTATTAGCTTAATATCCAAAATGACTTCAAAAGCAAAATATAGAAGTAAGATGCCAAGACAAATAATTATTTGTAAATAGTTCTTATTTGGGAATATTCCTATATAGCTCCATCAATATATATCACGAAGAGCTGACTGCATGAGTAAATATTTTCCCAGGTTGCGTTTAGTTATCAGTAATGAGTTCTAAAAATAGAAATACATTTCATTTGAAAGAACCACAGGCAAAATAAGGTATGTTAGAAAAGGAATCCATAGAGCTAGTAAATAATATCTGATATAGAGAAGTGAATCACTAATGGATTAGGTTTGTGAACTTATGTTTCAGCTCAAGGACAATGTATATTTTTTGTTCTTTCCACCACTGCAACTGCAACTTTATGCAACTAAAAGGCACTGCCTTTTCAGCTTGGTTTCATTGTCACAAGCAATGAAATGAAAGGCTTTCCAGAACAGCCTCTTAGTGCCCTCTATTGATATTTTCAATCGTTCAGATCATTTCAGGAAAAGAAACCAGCACGATTTTTAAATGTCTCTGAAAGAATTTTCTGCAGAGGAAATGGGAATAATTTTCACGATATACATTTTCACCCCTTGGAATGTGTTTGAATACATTACGATAACACCAACTTTCTTTTCATCTGATATGGATTTCTGGCTAGATGTGCTTTCAAGGGGAAAAAAAAAGACATAAGTTAATATGATTGAAAAATGCAAACTCATTATGAAATTTCATAGATTAGTGCACAAACAATAAACTGTATAAATAGCTGGGGACATTCTAGTCAGTATTCGCAGGCTGCAGCACAATCAAACACGAACTAATCTTTCACAGTGATGCTTTGAAAGTATTTTACAGTATCTAACTGAACTCTAAAAAGCCGTGTATGTACACTTTACTAGGATCCACATTGATCATGAGTCAGCCTTACTTTTGTTTTGTTTTATTTTCCCCTAGGTTTGCATGCTTCAAAAAATTTAAGTTTGAAATTTTAATTTTACCTACCAACAGTATTTCATTGATTGTTTTAAATGTGTCTCTTTAATCTGAAAATTACTGTTTAAAACAAAGTTGACTCAGTTTTCTAATCATAAACATTGCAGGTAAAATGTGACTTCATTTTAAAATAATGAACTAATACAGACTGCAAAATTACTTGTTTTATTTGTATTTTATCATCTATGTATCTATCAATATGTGTTTTAAAAATTTCTTTTTGCCTTTATGTCAGTTGGAAGCTCAAGTTTTGAATGAGTTTAGAGAGAATGCAATTTAGCTTTATTAAAAACTTTGCCATTTTATAGGAGATGAACAATCTATTCCATTATGCAATGAGGTAAATAGAGATGATAAACAGAAGTTAGGGCAAAGTAGATACATTTCTAAAGCCTACCGAGTCATCTTTTCCTTTGGTACTTCTATATTATTGATATAATTGAAGAGACTCTTCAGAGCACTAGTGGCATTCATTTAAAATGTACCAAAGCAACAACAATAACAACAAAAAACACAACTAAGAGCCAAATACAAATTATATGAATAATTTTCTTTTTATTCACTTAGGAGTTGATAAAACACCAGCTCTCTGACCATATTTACTAATGTAATAACCTAAAATTTTAACTCTAGTTGTTCTGGATGATTTGACAGGTAATTATGAATTTAGTCATTTATAGAGACAAAATTTTCATAGTTTGCTCTCTACACTTTGTACAGTGGTCACTCAGTAATTTTTACTTTCCAAATAGTTTTTTTTTTTTTTAACTTAGTACTGGCTACTAATTAACTCCAAACTCTATGCATATAACTGTAGATATATTTTGACCAAAGTAATTTGTTCAAATTTTATTTTTTATTTATAATCCTTTTTTCCCTGTGTCTTTGAGAAAGCTAATCCTGAAATAGAAAAAGAGGTATCAATATAATTTTTCTTTCCCTTTTACTACTCTTTGCTAAGAATAAACCTTTATGAGTCTAAAAGCTTTTTTCTTTTAGTCATGTTAAAAATTCAGTAGCATCTGAACTAGTTATTTCTAGCCAAGGAAGACACAGCCAATTTTAAGTGGATCATGTGAATGGAAAGGAAAATTTTTTCTCTTGTAAGGCTCTAGTGTCTTTGTTTTAATGCAGTTGCAGAGAAAAGAAATGGGCTCTGAAAACTCTTTTGAATATGGCATTATGAAAATTTATGTGGTCTTCACAATGGATGAATTCTTTACCATAACTTCAAATAAATTTGTCTATAAATGAGTAAGAGTATTTGGAATATAGTACAATGTTAGATAAAAATGCTGAGGTATTTAGAACATTTGTCATAGTTGATTCAATAAAAGAAATATATACACACACACAGAAAGAGAGGGAGATCATTTTCTAATTCATTTTTGCCTTTTCAACTTTAGTATCTCATTTTCATAAAGGTGAAGGAAGAGGGGAAGATGAGAAAATTCAATGAAAATCAAATCTTTGTTGATTGTATTTCCAGTTATGCAGTTATTCAAAAATATCCTAAATTTTGGGCTTCTCTGGTGGTGCAGTGGTTGGGAGTCTGCCTGCTGATGCAGGGGACATGGGTTCGTGCCCCAGTCTGGGAAGATCCCACGTGCCGCGGAGCGGCTGGGCCTGTGAGCCATGGCTGCTGAGCCTGCGCATCCAGAGCCTGTGCTCTGCAACAGGAGAGGCCACAACAGTGAGAGGCACGCGTACCGCAAAAAAAAAAAAAAAAAATCCTAAATTAAAGTTATATATATCAAAATATAGGCACAGGAATAAATGGTAAAATAAGTGGAATAGTCTATAAATGCTGGAAACTGACCATATATACTTATGTAGTTGAAACTGCAAACAGTTGAAATTTCAAATGAATTAGGAAAGAATAATAACATTTTGAGGTTGAAAAATTATTGAATTTGAGATTTAAGAATAAAAATAAAATTAGCAGTTTTTATAAAAGAAATCAACATGAATTTCAGAAGTATTCACACTTTATTATATTGCATGAAATTGTAAACTTACTTAAAATATATGAATATTTTTTTATATAAATTCTGGAAGAGAAAAGGCTTTTATAAGCATGATTCCCTAGGTAAACACCATAAAAAATAAATTGGTATATTTGATTACACGAATTATAAAACTTTTGTAGTGCATGAAAAAGAAGAAATACAATCTGAGCATCTTTTTCAAAATATATATGATAGGAAAATTACTAATATATTTAACCTGAAAAGAGCTTTTATAAGTAAAGTACATAAATGAATACACTAAACTGGACAAATTGCACAAGAGCTAATAGGCAAAAATGAATATTTTCACTAGTTATTGAATTAAAATGAAAACAATGCTTCATGGTTTTAACATTGGGGGAAAAATGTACTATTTTATTCTAGTTAGGGTATAAAGAAATGGCCATTCCCTATGTTCTTGTTTAGAACCTAAGTTGCTATGTATATTATGCATGCTAATATGTTAATAAAAATGTAGTCTGTATCTTTTGACTCACAAAGTCCCTTTTAGGCTTTCTCTAAGGAAATAATAAAAAAAAATTGTAAGGGATTATTCCAAATATTATTGTTTACGTATTATTATGATAGTGATTAATATGAAACATCTTAAATATTTATTATAAGGAATTAATATATAAATATATATTAATCAGATTCATGCTTACAATCATATATTATAATTTTTTTTTTAAAAGAAGATGTTGGGGGTAGGAGTTTATTAATTAATTAATTTATTTTTGCTATGTTGGATCTTCGTTTCTGTGCAGGGTCTTTCTCTAGTTGTGACAAGAGGGGGCCACTCTTCATCGCGGTGCACGGGCCTCTCACTATCGCAGCCTCTCTTTTTGTGGAGCACAGGCTCCAGACGCGCAGGCTCAGTAGTTGTGGCTCACGGGCCTAGCTGCTCTGCGGCATGTGGGATCCTCCCAGACCAGGGCTTGAACACGTGTCCCCCGCATTAGCGGGCAGATTCTCAACCACTGCGCCACCAGGGAAGCCCCATATATTAGAATTTTAGTAAATCTGCGAAACTGTTGAGAAAAAAAATTTACAAAGCAAAATGTACACCATAATCCCATGCTTTTTAATGTTTATATAAATATGTATGTTTGTAAGTATATGTATATCTGCAAATAATACTACATATACATGTAAAATACTAAAAGGGTACATATCAAAATACTAACAATATTTATTTCTGTCTGACTGATAGATTTTAGATGATCCATCTAAATGTTTTCTTTAACTTTGTTTATATTTTAGTTTTTCTGAAATTAATATTTTTTGAAAAATATTGTTTTTAAAAAGTATTTAATATTCATCCCCTTTGCTCATGCTATCCAGCTGTAGGTTCACCTTTTAGTACTTTTCTATAGTAATCCATAATCCATTTTACATCTGCTGAAAAGAAGAATGATTCCAAACATGAAAAAAATGTTAAAGAATGGTTATTTTATTTTCATGTGTCATGTTTATAAAGTGAGCACTAAGGCATACTAAGTTGAAAAGCACCAATAACTTTATAATGTGATACTTATTCTTTTGGCTGTGAGTTATACAGAAGGTTTACATGCTACAATCATACATTAAGAACAATAGGTCTCTTTCTAAATCAATAACACTTTGTCCTGTTTTTTGTTTTTTGTTTTATCCCACACTAACTACCATTACACTGAAACCCTCCTGGCACTTTAGAGCTATTAAAAATAGCACAATGATTCTCTAAATAAAAAATAATCATTACATTTTTTTACATTTAAATACAAAGACAATGATTTTTTTTTTGTCTATAATCCAAGATAGTTTCTATTATCATTGCAAATAGAACGTAAAAAAAAACACCTCTTTGTTTTTGTAAATGAAGGACATGCAACAAAGTCTTTATATTAATATCTGTAAGCTCTTTTGGCTCTGCATTCTTATCAGACAAAGAAACTGGTAATACCTATAATATATGTATATCTACTTAATTTCTGATATATCCCAAATAGCATCCTGCCCTCATGGTGTTTATCTTATAGTGGATATATATGCTATATATATGTCAATCTATGTATTATGTATTAACATATATATACAATATAATATATATAATATATAGAAAAAGAAAATGTAGATTTATTTTTTGGATACATATACTTTTTATGAAAATCTAGAAGAAGGTGAAAATAAGCTTATGAGGTAGAGAAACAGCAGTAGATCTAGGTATGAGCTACTTTTTTCTTGCCTATTTTTCCCCCAATGTTTTTTTTACTCTTACTTCATATTCTTGTTAGTGAATCTCTTTACCCAAAGTTATCTCTTTGAGCCAAGTCATAAATTACCAGCCAGCCTATAAATAAACTCTCTTTGGTTGATGCAGTCAGGACTTTTGAATTTAGTGCTGAAGGTTGAATTCCCACATGAAAGGAGTTGTGGGTGTACATTCGGAAAGTAAGGAGAAGTATGAAACACTCTCAGAAAGAAATATGGAAAAAAAGACACTAAATATTTCTAATATGATGTGTTGTGGTATATGTTTATTATAACAATAGTACTTATCTATTTCTTTCATTTTATTATCCATTCACCACAAGGAAAATATTTCTTCCCACCAGTGGGTTTCAGTCATTTCTAGTAGACTTAATCATGTATTAGGCAATATTTCTCCACCTACAAAAATAGCAATTTAATATGACTCAGCCTACTACTAAGAACTAACGCCATCCTTTATGAGAGAGATTGCTCTCTATTTTTTTTTTCCGGTACGCGGGCCTCTCACTGCTGTGGCCTCTCCCGTTGCGGAGCAGTCTCCGGACGTTGCGGAGCACAGGCTCCGGACGTGCAGGCTCAGGGGCCATGGCTCCCGGGCCCAGCCACTCCGTGGCATGTGGGATCTTCCCGGACCGGGGCACGAACCCGTGTCACCTGCATCGGCAGGCGGACTCTCAACCACTGCGCCACCAGGAAAGCCCGAGATTGCTCTCTTGGTATTGCTCATTATTTTTGTCAAGGTAGAAAGGAACTTTTTAAAAAAGGGTTGAGGTGTTAACAACTTTCTTATTTGTAAAAGGGGAGAAATGAATAATCAATGTTTTCTTATACTGAATCTCTGCAGTTTCTCCATTTTTCGGAAACTACTCAGCTTCCATCTCTCTTCAACCATGTAAAATTATTTCAATAACTACCAGCAACTGAATCTGTAACTCGTGCATCTGTTTTGTTCTTCTTGCTCTGGTGTCAAAGACTGTTAAGGGATTTACATAAAATTTGAGTAAATAAACACATTGAAAATACCAACCTTCAAAAATTTACAAATAATTTTCCTCACTATCACTTTCTATCTGGACCCCTAATCAAAATGGAGTTTGGTGTCCCTCAGGTGATTAATAGATAAATAAAATGTGCTATACCCATACAAAAAAAATTATTTGATAATAAAAAGATATTGAAATACTTATACATGCTACAACATGTATGAACCTTGAAACCATTATACCAATTCCAAAAAGCCAGTCACAATGACCACATGGTGTAAAATTTCATTAATATGAAATGTCTAAAATATGCAGATCTGTAGATACAGATAGTAGATTAGTTTTTGCTTAAAGCTGGAAGAAAGTAGTATGTTCTTCAAAAAGACTAGTATATATAAAATATTCTAGAGGCAAGAGGAGGACATGTATTTTCAATATATTTCAGTAAGCTGAAGGACAAGTTACTGAATTTTTAAACTAAGGTAGTAATCATAAGGATGGAGAGGAGAGATACTGTGTAGATTGTTAGGAATTAGCAGTGGGTAGATATGATGGTCTAATGACACAGTCAAGGTGACCTGGAGATTCATGTTAATGGTTAGCAGTTGGTGGGGGCAGGGGGGGCGGCAGAGGGGAGAGAGAGAGAGAGAGAGGAAAGAGAGAATAGACATAATGAGTGAGAGACATAGAATAGTTTTTCAGAATATTGCTAATAAATATTCCAATGGGAAATGCTGCAGTAGCATGAGAAATTGTAAGGCTAGACGTACAGAAATGGAAGTAATTTGCAGAACTAGGAGAGTGAAGTTAGGGTATTAGATTGTATTTCCCAGGCACAAAGAAGAAAAGAAAGCTGAGAATTCATTCTTTGGGAGTTTTCTTTATTGATTGGATGTAAAGAAGGGAAAAGATGAGCCAGTAAATAATTCTGAGGGGACAGTCAGAAAACTAGAAGAAATTCTAGATTATAGTGTTGTGGACATCAAAGAGGATAATTAAAGCAGGTGCAAGGAGTGGAAGGTCCAGAGCTACTAGACCCAGCCATGTATTTTTATATACATGAGATTGTCTACTAATTCATTGAATGAGTCCTCTCATGTTGTCCTTTCCACTTCTTGTTGAGACCGTCTGATAAAGATCTAACTGTATGTATAAGCATATTAATCAGGGTTTCTAGTTGCTTTCTTAGCTGAGCAAGCTTTTGTTTGCTAATGAAGATAATAATGATGACTGAAGATGTTGCCAGAGCTGTGGGAATTATAGAATGGCAGAGAATCCACAGAGAACTATAAACAGCACAGGATAATGAAAAGAACACTTTTCTTTGTTCCAGCTCAGCTGGGAACTGGATCTGTGTCCATAAGAAAATCCTTTACTTTATTTCTATCACTTATGTCCTCATCTGCAAAAAACATGCCATTTGAACTTGGTTTTTAAGATTCAGCTCAATTTCTTTCAGTGCTAGAATTTTTCTAATAAATTTATCATCACTTGGAACACCAAAAAATTTTGTATTTATTTGTGAAACACATTTTCAAAGCAACCCCTGCCATAACAGTGTCATTTGAAAGCAATAAGACTCAAGAATTTGAACAGGACAGTTACTTTCATTATTTATTCATTCATTTAACAAATACTGGCTGAGTCTACCATGTTAGGAACATGTCAAGTAAGGAAAATACACTGGAGAAGAAAAAAATGAAAGTGTTTGCATTCGTGGAACTTAACAATTGTAGGAAAGAACCATATTAATCAAATGTTTAATTGCATTTAGACTTTTCTGGATAAAGCTGTTAGAGCCTTTTCCTTCTTTTTCTTTTTGTTTTTTAAGTTCTACAGATTCAGATATACCATAGGGGTTAAATTATGTCTAAAACATATTGGTAATGCAGAGTGAAATCACTCCTAAACTAGGTTAGTTTATAAGTGTTTAATGTTTTTCCTCAACGTTCACATTATTAAGATGTTACACTGTATCGTATGTGTTTACTGCATAGGTAAACCAACAACAAAACAAGGTGTGGTAGATACATTTACTCCATACTCGTTTGCGATTAAATGTTTTATTTAATGGGCTATGACCTCACTTCATGGATTAAAAGCATATCAACGTCAAATAGCTTTGAGGCTCATATAAAGCATCATCAAAATTCATAGTAAACATAGCAGGAGAGACTGCAGATATGTTTAAAATCATTGTCAAGAAAGTATTGCCATCTTACCTGAAACTGATAAGACCCATATAACCAGGTTAAGGAAAAGCTCTTTCCAGCTCCCTCTTTTTTTTTTTTTAATAAATCTTACAGCATATGTGGGGGAGAAATCTTGCCAACACATAGAAGTATAAACCACTGATAGTTATTCTGCAGACACCCTACACTATTTGTTGACTTATAACTTATAACTTTGTAAATTTCAGAGTATGTTATTTCTTATCATCATTGCTTGTGTTGTCTTTTCTCTAGGTCAATTTTCTAAGCGTATTCCCAGTGGAATAGATGAAACTAGCCTGATTGAACTTTTTCTATGATGTGTTTGACAGAAACTTTTGTCTTTCAAAGGAAAGTAAACAATTGCTGAGGGATTGAACCTATTTCTAGGATCATTGTTATGCATATGGTGGACTGAAAGAATGACTTAGGAGGTCTTTCAATTGCTCATATTTTTAATACAAGGTGCCTTCATTTTTTAAGAAGTTTAATGACTTGGGATTTCATTTACACCAAATAATGAGAGCCTGTGCAAGACTGCAAATTGTAATGTGGGTGTTGTCATGCACTGCTGCACTTGATAGATAATTTATTCAGAGGCTTGGAAGAGAGCTTCTTAAAAATAACTGACATTGAGGATACCAATAAACATTGATGGCATGCACGTGACAGCTGCGATATCATTAGTAGGTGAAACACCCTACTGTGTAAACAGCTTCAAACTGACTCAAAGAGTAATGTATTTTAGCCAAAGGCATAAGTGAATTCATGAATTCATCCTATTTACAGTTCTCTAACTCAGTTCTATCTTTTTAAAGTTTTATTTATTCATTTTTTATTGGTGTAGTTTGGTGGATATAGCATTTGAAAAGGCAGAGTGCTCTATCCTTTCATATTTCCTAACAGACAGTTGCTATTGCAGTTCTATTAGTGGAAGATTACCATTACAAATCTGCCTGTCTAACCAGATGGTAAATAAGACTAATTGAAATTTTGTTTGGAACTTTCTATTAAGACTAGATGAGATTACAGGAAGCCATGATTACATATTGGGACTAGTTTATATTATGAGAAACATATACACACATATTATTTCATTTCTGCTACAAGTAATCATGAGGAAGAAGAATTAACTTGTTCTATATGTCTGCAATGGTACAAACAAGACCTATGGACACAGGGAAAAGTAACTCAGACTCTGAATAATGGAGAATTTCTAACAATTTGTCTGACCAAAGGGAGAAAAGTCTTTTTCTGTAGTCAGTGAGTTTCCTGTCTCTGAAATACTCAAATATATGCTGGATAGCCACTTGGTAGCAATGCTATACTGAGGATGTTGGCTTCAAATAGCAAGGATGCTCTCCCAGATGATTTTAAAAGTACTCTTCAATCTTTGGTTTCTTCTTCCAGGGTAATTCTAGCTCTATAGTATGAGAAGAATTAAAATGAAATATTAAGGCAGAGAGAAATGCAAAATAGAATTCCCCACACTGTAATTGAGGATACTTAGTTTCCTTTCTTTATATTCTATAACAAAATTTTCAAAGGGAAAAAGTACTGAAAAAGCAGCTATGAATTTGGGCCTTATACATTATTCTTGCAATAAAGAACATTTAATATGTTCTTTATTTTTACTTAACTATGATTTTTATTCCCTCTCTCTTTTTCCATCTCTTTCCAAAAGCACCCGAATGATAAATTTTAAGATTCATGTTTGTGGAGCCACAATATTATCAGCTAAATGCAACCAATTTCACAGTTAATAGTATACTAATTAGTATTTCATTATATTAAACATCTTCTTAAAACACTTCTTAATACTGCAAGTGAGGCCAGGAAATATAGGAGAACACTTGGCTGCCCAGTTAGCTGTGAATATTTCTCTTAAAAGTATACAAATACTGAGAAATGGAACCTGAAGCTCTATATGTAAAAATGTCTGTAAGAAATGTTATTTTTCTGTAAGTTGAAAGAACAATGTAACTATGATGGAGGTAAAGCATTCATTGAAAAATATGATCCAATTTTACAGAAATACACTTGGCACAATATAAAAGATACTATACTTGTAAGTAACCTTATGTTTTATATTTTCATTCCAGGATTTACTCTTCAAAATGAGAGTTGAACATTCTTATCTTCAGTTTCAATATTTGTAAAAAAAAAAAGTTTTATTTCAATTATGAAAATATAATTCACCATAAAAATATAAATATATATTTAAATATATAAATAATTTATTTAAATATATAAAATATATATTTATTTAAATATATATTTAAATGTTTATTTATATTTTATATAAAATATAAATAAATAAATTGTCTATACAATTCTTCTATGTAAAGAGAATTTTAGAAATGATGTTTTCTTCTGAGCAAAAATGGTACTGACTGGGAACATATTCCAGACTTGTGAAATTGGAAAGTTGTAGTAAGAACAATTATACTAAAAATCAATGTTGTATATGAAAAATAACTTCCCAAAGTTTCAGAGTCTAAACAGCTATCTAATTTTGAAATTCCAAAGTAATAATTTTCATTTGCAATAATCTAAATTTGGTACAAGAATAGATAACTATTTTCATTAAAGTTTTGATAAACTTTTGGAAAGAATTCTAGATCTATGGTTAGAAAAGTTCACAAGAAAACAATAAGGCCATTAAAACTGCACCTCAGTAGTAGAACATTCATATATTATTCTTATTCTGCAGAAAAAAATCAAAGTACCTCAGATCAAAACTAGGTCCTTGGAGAAAAATTGCAGCAATCCAATTTCATTCTGTATTTAGAGAGGTGAATTGCAAATCAATGACTAATCTTTAAATAAATTATAGAGAATGCTGGATCACCATACTGAGCATAAATGAGCATTTCTGTGTCTCTGAAATTTCAAAAATATTTTAGCTGGTGACAAAAAGTGTGCTTTAAGACAGACATTAAACAAAAATGGTATAGTTATACATAAGTACACATCCCCCAAAAGTATGAAACATGTCTTAAACAATGTAGTTTATACATAAATAAGTTTTCTCCTTTAATTTTCTTCAGGGAAACTTTTTCATATCATCAGATCATATATATTTGTTCTTTTTATATGATTTATTTCTAAGTGGTCTTTTGAATTTTAAAGAATCTCATCTATTGACAATTTAGATCAATTTTTAAATATTAGATTTTTGCATCAAATTTATTAGACTCTCACTTGTAAAATAATGTGTATGTGTGTCAATGAAAATGGTAAGTGCTTATTAACTGTGTCAACTTGATTAAACTAGAGAATATATTTCTAAGAATCTCCTTTCTTAATATAATTTTGAGTTAAACTTGGCCACAATAGAAACTTGTGAGAGTTTAAATGCAGAAGTGAAGTAAATTACTTTCAGGAGGTCTTTTGATGCCAAGACAAGATACAGAATTGCCTGGTGGGCTTTAGAATGTCTTTTCTGTCCTCCACTCTGCTGTGAGGCTGTCATCCCAACTATTGTATCTACTGCCGAGCAGCATTTCTAGGCCCACCTTCAGAGGCTTGGTTGTGGACCCACTGAGGCCAAAACTACCTACACACAATAGTTTCCCAAAGACCTCCCCACAAAATCTAATCCCCAGCCCCACTTCCGCTGCTGGAAATGAATATCTTCCCAGACTGACTGGTAACACCTGCTTGGATATTCATACTCCCCTTTCTGATCCTTCATTTCCCCAGCATCTCCCACAGTTTTATAGTCTGAATCCATATAAGAAATCCCATATTAGGTACCACTCCTATTGATTCTGTTCTTTTGATGAAACCTGGGCTAACAGGTAAACACACTAGATAAACACACTAATAGGTAGATGTTATTATTGTCTTGTTTTTGCAAATGTAGAAACTAGGGTCAGAGATAACCAAGATCAGATGTCTTATAATTGGTGGAGCCAGAATTCAAACCCAAGCAGTCTGGCAAATGGTAGTCTACAATCCAACATGAGTTTATTAAAAACCAGGATACACTGTGGTGAGGGGTGTGTTAGAAACTGCATGTAAAATGACCTGGATTTAAGTTCTAGTTTTACCACTCATCACTGAGACCTAACCCCATTTAATTATTCCTAGTGCTATTTTTCTTATCTGTATAAGAATTGGGGGGATTAGCTGATCTTTAATTTTCCCTTCATCTTAAAAATCCTATAAACATACTGTTTGAGCCTAGTACAGTTTCTTCCCCAAATTGCACCTCTCTCCACAGTAATTCCAAGGGTAATTGATACCCAGAAAGATTGTAGTATGTGGACTCTGAAATCACAATCCATGTAGCTGAACCCAGACTCTACTACATGTCTGTGGTACGTTAGAATAATGAACTCCAAAGATGTTCATGTCTTAATTTCCAGAACCTGTGAATAAGTTATATGGCAAAATGAACTTTGGAGATGTGATCAAGTTAAGGATCTCAAGATGGGGAGATTATGCTGTTTATCCAGGTGAGCCGAATGTAATCAAAAGGAACAGAGAGAAGAAGGGAAGCAGGAGAGTCAGAAAAGGAGACATGATGTTGTATGCAGAGGAAGGAGTTGTGCACAGTCAAAAGCCAAGGGATGTGAGCAGCTTCTGGAAGCTGGAAAAAGGAAATGAGTTCTCTCCTAAGACTCCGGAAGCCCTACCAACACATTTTAAACTTCTCATCTCCAAAGTTTTAAGAAAATATATTTGTGTTGTACTAAGCCTTAAAGTTTGTAGTGATATCTTATAGCTACAATAGGAAACTTATGCAATTAGCCTAACATTATATCACCCTATGAGTTATCCCAGGGTCCTCTTCTTTTTCTGGCTACACATCTCCCTTAGTGATTGCTTCAGTTATCATAACTATTCATTCCATTTACATGAAGTTGAACTTTTTTGCAGCTCTTATCTTTTACTGAGTTTAACCTCATATACAGTATCCAACTATCCAGTTTACACCTCACCTTTAATGCCTAATACACAAGTTAAATTTAACATGACCAAAATACTCTCTTCCCCCCAGGCCTCCTTGTCTCAGAAAATGAGACAACCATGTTTTCAGTTATGAAAGCCGAATATTTGAGAGTTATCCATGACTCTACCCTTTCCTACCATCCAATATCTAACTAAATTATCAAGTTCTATAAAGTTACCTCCAAAATGTGTCCATTCTTTTTAATTTCCCTGGCATAAGCCATAATTATTTCCTACCTGAACTTCCACAGTAGCCTCCTAATTCATCTTGTTTCATTCTTGTGTCCGTGCTAGTCCATTTCTTGTGTAGAATCCTAAATGACATTTATTATTATTTAATATTATGACAGGTTATGTCACAACCTTACTTAAAATTATCCAGTAGATTTCAATCATTCTAAAATCAAACCACACCCCCTTATCCTGATATATCTGGACCTATTCTAACTCTCTTTCCTCTTGTAATACCACTCCATTCTTAAGCATCACACTGTAGACACACTGGTCTTTATGTTCCTGGAATCCACTAGATTTATTCCCACTTAGGGTCCTTGTATTACTCTTTCTCTACTGAAAGGTCTTTTTTTATTTCTTTTTCTGAAGATGTAACTTCTTTTTCAGTCTTTCATTTCTCAGCATAAATATTCTTCTTTCATTCATATGAATATTTGTAATTCCACAGAAGTTTGCTGGCCCCCCGAGGCCCATGTTCTTTGCTGGTAACTCCCCCTCTATTTCTTTAGACAAATGTTTTCTCCATTCTTGTGGCTGAGGATACTCAAATTATGGCAACAATACTGGGTTTTTTCCCTACAAACAAGCATTTCTTTCTCATTTTCTCTGTATTGGACACTGTTTCTCCATGTGAAATACATTCCTAAAGGTTGAACATGTGTGAGAATGGCCTTTCCTTTAGGAATAGAGTGCAAATATCTTACATTTTCTAGTCCACAGTATTGTCTCTCTCAAAGATATTCTAGTCTCTTGTTTCCCTTCTTCCACATATTGCTCACTATTTGATATTTTCTTTGTATATTAATTTAGCTCTCAATCTGACCTTCACTGAGTCACAATAAAGTAAGCTCCAGGAAACAACATTGTCTTTCCTGTTTACTGTTGTGTTCCGTGTGCCTTACACAGTGCCTAGTACATTAAATATTTGTTCAATAAATGTAAATGTCAATTTAGTTGGTGATGAGGCCTCCCATGAATCAAGTCGCATAAGAACTTTACAACTGAGAGAGGATGATTAGGTTGTTTTGTCTGTGGGTAACTGACAAAGGATCCCTCAGTCTTTCTCAGTAACTTCTTTCTCAGTAATAATCCAGCCAAGCTTTGTAGAACTTTGTACAACCCCTAGAGAGAAGAATCTGTGTGAAGAAAATGAAGAAATTATGTGTGGGGGGAGAGAGTCTACTGTGAGATATGGCAGCTAAACAATGTTAATTTAAGGTACAATTTGGCGTAAAAGTAGGGCTAGGTGTTCTCCTTGGATATAAATTGAACAACTTGGCAAGGTGGGCACTTTAATGGTAAAATCTGGAGAAATCACACATGCAGTGAATGCCAGATTCATCACTAATGAACATTTATAAGGGTAGAATGCAGCTCTACTTGAGGATCATGTTGTGAGGAAGAACAAAATACAGGTGAAAGTGAACAAGAGAGCCACACAACATGACGTGTGGAAAGAATGCTGAGCAGTCAGCTGAAATGTGTTGTGTGGCAATGAGTTTTAAAACTCTATTTAACTCTGATTTTTGCTCTTGCTTTCAGTAGCTTTGAAAGGAGAGAATAATGGTTCTTTTTCCTTGGTGCCATCACTCTAAATTCCAAAGGATATTGTGTAGTGTAATAACTTATATTTCAAATTCTAAGATGTTTGAATAGATGAAATAAGGTTAATTATTGATTCTCATTAATTTTCTGCCTCTGCAGTAAGCTTTTATGCTTCTCTGTGTAAATGATTGACTTGCATAATTGCATGCATGTCTAAGTGCTGCTTTTTGAGAGATGACATCAGTGGATTTAAAGATTTTATTCTAGATTGTCTTTCAGAATTATTTCAAATACTTTTTATATATAATTAGTTCTGCTTATGCTGAACAAAAGTGGGCCAAATTTATGTAAGTATTATGACACTTTATTTCTCTAACAATATATATGGCTATAAAGCATTTTTACATCTGGAATCTAGTTTTCCATCATAATTTTCTTTTTGGGGGGAGTTAATGCATTATTATAGTCGTTCAACAATCTACTCATCCAACCACCCACCCACCGACTTATTCAGCCATAATTTTTGTAGAACTCCCTTTGTAGAAGACACTGAGATTTGCCCTGGTGATACCAATTATGAATAACATATGTTCTTTTCACTGGAGAGGTCACAGGTAGTAGATATGTGTGACACACAAGTGAATAATTTGAAAACAATGTGATAATTATTATAACTATATTATGTACACAGTACTTTGCCCAGTTCACTTACTTTTTCTTATGCCTATAAAGCTTTATACAAAATTAGGTGCTCTTGATGTCAGACATTAATTGGACATCCTGGAAGACTAGGGCATATTAGATAATTTAAAGGCAATAAAATACAATGTTTGGTTTATGTTTATTAAAATCGGTATTAACGTTTAGGAACAAAAAAATCAAAGAATTGTCTTGCTCCACACCCTTGTAAGTGTTCATAAGATATGCTTTACTCTCTAAGGCCATCATAATGAGAGAGAGTAAGAGAAGATTAGTCCCAATGAAGGAAAGAGGTTGAAAAAATTTGGTAGTAAAATGTATATTAAAAAGGAAATACAAGTGAATATAGATGAACTCTATCAGTAACAAGAAAATGATAGCTTCCCAGGTTAATTTACTTTGGCAAACACTTGCATGTATGCAATGGGAATATAATCTAAACACCTTATTATAATATGTATCTCTTTTCTGCAGGTTGCTTTACCATACGAATAGATACATAATGCTTGCAGGAATAATTTGTGGTTAACTGTGTTTTGTTAGCTGTTCCCAAGAAAACTGAAGGGAGAAATACATTTGCCAAAGTACTTAGAATATGACTTCTTAAAAAAAATAACTCAAATTGAGGAGACCCACATTGATCATTTACATTACTAATTTAATATCAGCACTGTATGTGGTGAAAGCAAATTAAATGGTTTCTTCAGCAAAAAATAAATAATAAAATCTTTAGTCCAGTTATTATTTTTGTCAAATGTATCATGTCACATTAGAAAGAAGTTAATAAGGTACTTATGCAAACTGAGAGATTGTATGATTATGATCCTTAGTCATATTGATAATATAGTTAAAATTATATTGTGATCTTTGTATTATTTAAGATGGAAAAGACTTGATGAAAACAATTCTACTTCATTACTCAGGAAAATGCATCCTAATAAAACAATACAAAGACAAAGTTTTTAAACAAAATTTTGAGATTTTGGATTTCCCAGTGCTTTGAAAATACAATTTTTTGAGGTAAATATTCATGTAAAATTCAACTACACAGAAATATTAATTCACTTGCCAGGATAGTGACAGCCTTTCAGAGTAACACTTTGCATTTCTTTCATTGTTTCCCTGCTACCAAACCCACCCCATTCTTGTCAGAGTGGTCAGACACCTATGGATCTCTACTGACTTTTACACTCATGGAGTAACTTCTCTATGGACCACATTCTCAAGCTCTGCTTTTTGACAGTCAGTTTACATGCATTGTACATGGTAATAAACATCTGCCTTCAGCAATTACAGTTACATTATCAGTGACAGGAGGAAAAATGAAATACTTTGATGAGACATTTTGTCCAGTGTGTATAGTTCACTGCCTGGAAGCGTTTCAGTTTTCATGTTGCATTATAAAAGCTTAGATTCTTCATACTAGAAAAATATTACATAGTAACAATAATTTAACTTTGTAAACCAACTAAATTAGTTGAAACAGAGTTTCTCAAGCTAGAGTCCACACACAGTTTGGGAACTACGATATTGATATTACTTGCAGTGGTGTATATTTTATAGGGTTTTTTTGTGTTTTTTTTTTTTTTTTTTTTGCGGTACGCAGGCCTTTCACTGTGTGCCTTCTCCTGTTGCGGAGCACAGGCTCCGGATGCGCAGGCTCAGCGGCCATGGCTCACGGGCCCAGCCACTCAGCAGCCTGTGGGATCTTCCCCGGGCCGGGGCACGAACCCATGTCCCCTGCATCGGCAGGCGGACTCTCAACCACTGCGCCACCAGGGAAGCCCTATAGGTTTATTTGATAATGATTTGTACGTCTGAGTTTACTTACTAGTTGTGTGAGAGTACATATACACAATTAAACTAGATAAACTCATTATATCTAATATTATGTCTAATTTTTGTATTATATTATAAGAATAAAATATTCTAGGTGTTCAAAGTAATCTATGAATTTCAGGTTTCGAATTAAAAAAGGCTTCAAACACTCAGAAGTTCCCTTTATATCAAAACCAGGTTCTCACTTAGTTTTTATTCTCAAATTTTAATTCCCTAGCATGTTTTAACAAGAATAAACTATCTTAAAATCATGCACACTGTAGATATTTGGTTTCAGAATCATTTTATTTTTCTCACAATTTTTAAATTAAGGTGTTATTTTTTAAACACGGTTTTGGGTTCACAGCAAAATTGAAAGGAAGGTACATATCCTCCCTGTATATATATATTCATATACCCCCTGCCTCCACACATACAGAGCCTCCTCCCTTTATCAACATCTCCCACCAGAGAGGTATATTTGTTGAATTGATGAACCTATGTTGACATGTCATAATCACCCGAAGTCCATGGTTTACATCAGGGTTCGCTCTTGGTGTTGTACAGTCTATGGGTTTGGACAAATGTACTCACAATTTTTTGAGTCAGGAAGTCAGATAAGCCTTGGTTGGAAAGTTTGTGTCTAAGTTATGTGTCATAAACTGGAGTGCCTGGGAGTGAAAGATCCATTTCCATGATGGTATTTTCCCTCACTTATATTTAGTGCTTTGGTGGACATGGTTCAAAGGTTGGACTTAACAGAGCACTTTTCCATTTCAATGCCATCTCCAAGTCTCTCCATTTTGTCTTATACATGACAGATTAGGGTTCCAAGATACCACTGAAGAAGCTTCCAGTCCTTTCAAAGTCTAGCCCCAAACTGACACTGTGTCTCTTTTATCACACTATTGAACGTAACAGTTATATGTTATCCAAATTCAAAGAGGGGACGAAGGTCACTTTTTTCTGTGGAAAAAAAATGGCAATGAATTTGTGACTCTCTTTATCTCAGTAGGATATATCAAGAGACTCATTTCAAGCTATAAGCTTTAGCAGAAATTCCGTTGAATAAAATAAGGTGAAATGTGCATGCTATAAAATCTAAATATAGTTAAGAGAATTTATTAGGTTTTATGATTTGGGACCACTGTATTATCCAGAAAAGTTAAACTCATTTATTAGCTTTTTGCCTCTTTTATTTCAACATAAACAAGAATGTCATTGAAAAGATTTACCTCACCGGTGTTTGTTAGAGAGTGCATTCAGGTACCTGGCCACATATAAATGGTTATGAATAGTTACACAAACTAGCAATATATAGCTGGTGCATTTTGGATCATTATAAATATATATAAATGTAAAATCATTAAAAATATCTCAGAATATGTCAAAGTCTTGGTGATTCAAAACAATGATAAAATTCTGAAGCTCAAAGGAACCTTAGAGGAATTTAGGCATTATCTTATAGCTAAAGAATAACAGATTAGGGGGCTTCCCTGGTGGCGCAGTGGTTGAGAGTCCGCCTGCCGATGCAGGGGACACGGGTTCGTGCCCCGGTCCGGGAAGATCCCACATGCCGTGGAGCGGCTGGGCCCGTGAGCCATGGTCGCTGGGCCTGCGCGTCCGGAGCGTGTGCTCTGCAACAGGAGAGGCCACAGCGGTGGGAGGCCCGCGTACCGCAAAAGAATAACAGACTAAAACTTAATCTACTATTTTCCCAAAGATGTAGATACTAAATATAGAACATTTTGTTAATCCTCAAAGACAATGAACTGATTATTATAAAATTATTAAAGTCATTCATATATGACAATAATTAACTGAACAACATTATGTACCAGGCACTTGGATGTGTACTCTACATACATTATCTTATTTAATCCTTATGCCCTAAAAGATATACATTATTTTCTTCTTTGCTAGATGACATTTTGAAATTACTAAGATTAATTTAAAGTTGCTGCTGGGAAATAATTTCTCTGTTTAAACAAGGGACAGTCCGGTTCCTTACCATGAAAGAAAATGTTTCACTTGTACCGGAGGGAAATGTAAAAAGTGAAAACCTGACAATATTTTGCAACTATTTTTCTATTTTTTAACCTGGAAAGACTTTTTAAAAACAAAAAATAACAATAACAAAAAAGGTAAAAGCCAATTAAATCATCAAGGAAATAGTGGGTAGATTTTACTGCCATGTATTAAAAATCTTATAGATGGCAGAGACCAGAAAAAATATAATTAAAAAAATAAAAAAACAAATCAAAACAACTTTAAGTAAACACAATAAATGTAAAGAACAGAAGAAAACCCCAAATGTTGACTATACCATCCCTACCCCCAACTCTTCCCTTCCTACCACATACAAATACTAAAGCTCAGAGATTATAGTGACACTTAATAACAGGGCCTTTAGGTGATGTATTAATGTCTATAAAATTAAGCAGAGCAAAAATATGTTTTGAATCCAGTTTTATTTAACACTATATCAATTGTTCTTTGAAATTAGAGTACAATGTTTCTGTAATATGTAGCTCTCCTTCTTTATGTCTGTTCCATTCTTTGAGTTATAAGTATTCATTCAATTCAATAAAAGTCTGCATTCTAGAAGTCCTACATTATTCAGTTATTTTTCTTCCCTAAAGTTTCCATTTTATTACTTTTTTTCACTAGTAAAGAAAGACTTGCTAAGACACAGAGGAGGTGGAAAGAGGAAGAGATAATAAGCATCATCATCATAAAATATAACAGCCTTAAGTTTACTCGCCCAGTCTTGACATTTAATCTTTCCAGAGATTATTGTGAGTCTATATGTGTGTGTGATGTTGTACGTACTGCTCAATAATCTTTTTTTTTTTACTTAGTATATCATAGCTGTCTTTACAAGTCCTGAAGATTTAACTATTATCTATATCTATCACACACCCTTGCCTTTGTTTCTTTTGTCTCTTAATTAATTGAAAAAGTTATTTATATAGGAAGGCTTTATCTTGTCATGCATCATATCTCACACAATTATTGTTATTCAGTTTGTAATTTTCATCTTTAATTTTACTTCATGGTATTTAAAATTTTATGAACAAAACTTTCAATTTTCATATAATAAAGCACATCAGCTTTTTCCTTTATGATATATGTCTTTGGTGCCATTTCCTCAGCTACTCAATGTGTAATAAGGGTGATAAGTAGTTTTAAAATGAAATTTGGTGCACATGAGTATAATGCAGAAGGATTTAGTGCTTCCAGTTAGGTGTAAACTTAGGGAGCAATTCTTAATTACACTTTTTTTTTGGTTTGTGGATTGATCCTGAAGTGATAGTGAAAAACTTGCAACTTGACCTTTCTTTTCTTTTCCCTTCCCTTTCTTCCTTCCACAATATTTACTTATTACTTTCTACATACTAAACATGTATAACATCAGAAGATAAATGAGATGTAGCCCTCACTTTAATGCATATAAAATATTAAGTTGGTATTACATCATGACTCTTTTTCTTGATGGCAGTGAATGGCAGTTTTAAGCTATGTGCTTCTACTGAATATATTGGGTCCTGAGTGACTGTTCTGGAATAAACTGTAGATGACATCAGCTTTTTTTTTTTTCAGCCCACATCTGCCCCTGACTAAGTATTGGATTCTTTGCCAGACTTTTAACCTTCATGTATTTACTTACATACTTGAAAAATAAAGGGATTCTTTATTTCTTAGGTAACTACAAGCAGCAAAATGTGTAATGCTGAAGTTAGTATGAGAGACACATGTATACTAGCCATTAGGTCATACTCTATTAGATTGAAATCCAAATACAATTCTGTCTCTCTATTGGCCACTCAGTCCTTACCATATAATCTTATTAAGAGTCCTCACAGTCTAAAATTGTCTCAAAATACTGGAACTTCCTTTGACAATAGTGTTAGTCCAGTTTCTAATTTCCAAATGGAGAGAGTAAAGTTTTATCGACAAATTTGGTCCTGATTTTTACATGCTTTCATATTTATGTTGCTGTCATCTTCTGCTGTTGAAAACAGGTCCCTCATAACCTCAGACTCCGTCTTGCTCCTCTCCATCCTTGATCAGGTCTCTGGGATCCCAAAGTTTGAAGTCTTCTTAATTTATACACTCATGCTCAGCCTGTATTCCCAAACCACAAATTCAATGACAGTACCTAGGGACATTGAAGTTTTCCCACCTCAACAACATGTGGGCTGGAACCAGCTCTTCCCTATAAGCCTCTAATCTTAGAATAGTGTCTAAAGTCAATATAGACAATCTTCTTTCTTGGTACGATCCATTTTGGAATTTTTTGACTCTTTCTTGCTAGCATTCATAGGTTGGAACAATCACAACTCATCAGTTTGAGGTAAAAATATTAAAGTTTAACAAGGAAATGATTCTAATCATTCTTTGGAGATAGCTTCTCGGACCCTATGAAATTTGGCTCATCCCTATCTCAGTAAACAGCTCTGCATAGGATGGATTGTAACTGCTAACTTTACAAGAAGTTCTGGTACTTCTTTCCCTTGGGAATGTATGACAACCACTAACCTTATCTTTGCAAAATTAAAAGTTGCTTTTCAGAGAATTATAAAAGAACATTCTAGGGAAGTTTCATTCACATAAACAAAGGCACATCTAGAAGCATCTTTTGGAAAAAGAAAAAATGTTTTATTCTCTTTGGGACTCCAGCTACATATAGAATGTAGAATTATTTCTTAGTATTTCACATGATCTCAAAAACTCATATATGAAGTTTGCTTCTTCAGATACAATGATTTTGTATTAATTAATAGATGTAAAATAAACAAAATCATTCTTCTGTTTGTGTAAATTTTACTCTTTATTAGCACAAAATTCTATAACTCACAAGTATAATTAAAATTTGTGATTAAATTCTTCTTTGAAGTTAGTACATAAAAGAACTGAAAAATCTACTTGATTGGAAGTATGCATATCATATTGTTCCTACTTTAAATTTTATACTCTATCATTATGTACTCATATTTTCATAGTTCAAATTTATTCTTACCTGTGATCACAGTCTATATCAACCCTGGTGATTCTCAGCCTCACATCAGTTGAACACCCAGGCATCATTGTACAATTAAACATTTTATGTTAGTTATTAAGCCATGATTTCCCAACTCCAGATATATCTTTCCCTACTCTGCTTTGTCATGCTGACACTGGAGGCTACAAATAACATTTCTTGTCAGTGGACTTCCTATTAGGGTCTGCCAGTAGAGGGCAGGGAGTGAGACTGGAAGGCTGAAAGAGTGACAGGAAAGTTTCTTCTCCCTTGTGTCTTCTGTTCCTGCTCTCATTACCTAAAAAAAATAAAATAAAACTTCTCTCTGCCAGCAATAGTTTGTCCCAATGTCCAGCTTCTTTCCTCTCTCACAAAGCTAGCTCCTGGCACTCCCCAGAGGCACCAGCAGCAGATCTACGGTACTGCCACTTAGAGGCCTCAGTCCCAGATCTGTGAGCCACTTCCAGAGACAGTCATGCCGCACCCCTTCTTGGAAGACTGATTTCTAACCATAGAGGGTCCCTTCTTCAATCTTCCCAGTTCAGATAACACGACCTCAACTCGTTTGTTCTCCCAGACCTATGCGAAATAGATGCTTTTTGCAGTTACTAACTGTAAATTCAGTCTTCCTTTCTGGTCATTTTCAGCTTTCCATCCCCTGCTTAACAAATTCCTATGATTATATTCTCTTAATTGAAATATCAGTTGTGGTTTCTTCACCCCCACTGAATCCTGGCCAAGGTCTGAAATAAAAAACCTTTAACTGTAAATTTCATTAATATCTATATTCACCACCACAGTGAGAACCAAACTTTTGTAACCCTGCATTGCAAGGAGTAGCAAAGTTATATGGTTAGCCATAAATTAGTCCTGAGACTCTTTTATAAAACCTCCCATATAAATGAATTAGTCATGAAGAGGAAACATTTTTGGAGAGCTTTAACTTTTTCTGTTTAAGTTGGTTATCTGCTCTCTTAATTTCTCCTCTCTTCCTTGACAAGTGTTATTTAATTATTTCAGGAATGGCAATAGCTTTTATATTAATATTTCATCTAGAAAACTAAAACTTTTCAGTTAACTGAATCCTAATTTGTGATTTTTAAGATTTCATTATTAGGGATTACTTACAAAAATAGAATAAAGTCTATCTTATCAATTTAAAAAGTGTTCTTTTCCCCATTTTAAGATAAGGAAAGGCAATAGTCCTGTTAAATTTTAAAAGGCTTAAGTCAATCAGTTATTCTAGGGGAGCCTGGAATTTTCCTGATTATACTTACTTACACTTCATGCAAACTATAAGTTGGATTAGAAATAAATCAACTATTCCAATCAAGGTTTTTCTGTTTTATAAAAAGAAAAAATTACTGAGTGTGAATTGTGAGGTTCAATAGTAATCACTTGCTAATTTTGAGGCAGTAAGCCCTGCCTTAATTGTTTCAAAAAAATTTAGTACCTGACATGCATTTTTTTACTGTGATAGGTAATAAAGATGAAAAAATAACACTTTTTGCCACCAAGAAGTTTAAAATACAGTCAGAAGGACAAAAATAAAAATATATAAATGCATTAAAGGTGGAAATATTATAGTAACAATAGTAACTGTTACTGAGAACTGAATAAAATTGAGACAGTGGACAAGCAGTGGAAGATGTGGAAGATGAAGCAAAATAACTGAAATAGGACATGTGGTGAGATAGCCATTGTGTTATTTTTCACCCATAAACATTTCCAAGGAAGGATGGCTGAGAGGTATTAGAGGTGATAAAGAAGAAAAACATGAAAACTAATTGAGAAGAGAATTGTGAGATATGAGAGATGGTGAACAGTGTTAAACTGATGGGAAAGAGTCCATTAAAATGAAAAGTGAAGTAAGACCAATGGGAACATGTTTTGAAAGTTTATTAATCCTATAACATCTTAAGTTGAGATAGTTCCCAATATATGAAAAACACCTCATGGGAATTTTGGTATGTTTAAACCAGAAAATTTAAAATTATTGTGGTGCACAGAAATAAAATATCTAGAGAGATATGTAAATTTTTGGAAAACAATTGACCAATGAGAAGTTTTGCTTTAGTTTTTGTAACAAAGTGTGAAGATAAATAGGAACACATAGATTATGGATATAAATTGCCAATGTAGATATATTAGCTGAAAAAATTGTTTTCTATTATGCCTAATTTTTTTCTAGGCAATCTATGTTAACATACATATAAGCAGTTGATGTGGAAATTCAAAGAGAAAATGTCGAGCTCAAATATCCAATTATACGTCTAAATTTCTAAACTTATACTCTCTACAATTCAAAATATAGGATTTGATGAGACATAGTGAGCACATATAAACACAAATTATTTATATGTATATGCATATATATAAATATACATAGTGCATTTGTATGTAAGATATATATACACATATAAAAATTTTATATAAATATATATAGTTTGCATATACATACACACATAAAATAAACTTTAAGATAACATCAAAACAAATAGAGACAAAAAATGAATAACAGGGTAGTAAAAAGAAGCACCAGAAAATCCACGTAAATTGTTTCTGCAAATAAACATAAAACTTATTTCAGATATTCCTGACTGCCAAAGTATAAAAAAATTCTAATTATTTAACGTAAAATGTGCAAATCAATTAAAGGACCTATAAAATATATACTTAAAAGTACTTATCCTACTTTTGTGCAGATAATACAATTAAATTTTTATTTTTCTTTATTAAATTCTATTGTCAAACATACAGTAAGAAAATGAAAAATTAGAGTAATTTTATAGAAATGATAAAACACTATTATTACCATTTTAAGTTTTAACTCTCAATAAACTTTTAAGAATATCAAATTGTATTTTGGGAATGCAGGGAAACTGGCATATTATATTCCAGGCATGTAAATTTCTGATGCCCTGAGTTGATGTAGTAATAATATATGAAACTTAGAGAAATAAAGGGAAAGCATGTCACTTATACAATTTTAATGTAAAGTTTTTAGCTGAGCTTAGGGGTGTTAGTAGGTAATATAACATTCCAAACAGATGATTGAAAAGTAAAAGTGTATACTTTACACATTAGTCACAAGGTTGACCAAGTTATTATTTTTCTATACAATTAAATTTTCAAATACTATTCAAAATGAAAATGAATATACTCTAATTACATAAGACAAAGTGTGAAATCTTAAAAGATTAGTGTTGAACAGATAGAACAACTCCCTCTGCCCCAGTACAAATCATATGTGTCCACTTATATAGAGTTCCCAAAACAAACAATACTAAATCCTACTATTTAGAAATACGGTTGCCAATTAAGTAAACAACAAACAATTATATTCATAAAGCCAGGAAAGTGGCTACTTTAGGGTGGGGAGAAGGGATTGTCATTGGCAAGAATATTGAGTCCACTGGGGTCTTGGGAATGTGTTGTTTCCAACAAATGCAATAGATAATAGCAATGTTATAATTATTTTTAATCAATGTTTGCATTATCTTTTGTATATTATGAGGTATTAATAATGAAAACATTAATTTTTAATTGTATTCTCTGCACAAAAGTGGAACATAAGTATTTCAAAGCAGAGCGAAGGCTTTTCTACGTGTCTTTTAAGATCCACTCAAGTTTTGGAACGTATACTCACCTGAAACTTCAAACATCTCCTTTAGAAGGTATAGAGGAGAGTATATCTACTGTGCTTCAAACTGGCATCTCATGCAAATCCTTAGGTAGAACTGCTAAAACTAATTTCAATATGGTATTAATGTAATTAAAATTTTTGTAAAAAAGCCAATGTATGCATT
Source organism: Phocoena sinus (assembly GCF_008692025.1). Lineage (NCBI taxonomy): Eukaryota > Metazoa > Chordata > Mammalia > Artiodactyla > Phocoenidae > Phocoena > Phocoena sinus. The sequence continues at coordinate 111,396,190 of NC_045766.1, forward strand.
TAAAATTTACAGTTAACAATGATTATTAAATAAAATGCTTCAGAGTATCAGCAAAAGCAGTGGTACATTTCAGCAGTTCCGTTATTGTTTCTTTACTTGGTACTTTTCGAATAACAGCAACAAAAATCAATTTAAACCAACCATAGAATTCAACAGTAAGACCATATCAAATAGATGAGTTTTTCCTGATCTTCTTTTTCACCCAAAAATGTTGAAAAATGAGGACAAAGTTTGTCTAAATTCTGCAGCTGTGTCCTTGGGCATAGACCTATATACTTTTTGTCATTTAATAGTGAAAATTCTCTTAAGAATTCATGTGACCCAGTTAATCTATCGAGATGTTGTTACAGGAAAAGTTTCTGAGAAAGCAATTAAAGCTTTGACTTTATATATCGACGCAATGTATTCTCTGGTCCATAAGTTGTTACCATCTAAGAAGCCACTATAATAATAATAATCATAATAAAGGCCAAAGAATACTGTGAAGGGTTTAAAATGTTCTAATAGACTTTTCCATCAGGTGAAGCTGAGCATAGCAAAAGTCAATTATGAAAGAGCTGCAGCTAGAACTGCCTATTTCTCACAAAGTTATTGGAGACTCAGCCATGCAGTTTATTGATGAAAGTCAGCATAGTGATTTGAATGAATACAGATTATTTTCAGCTCTTCACTTTGTGTATGTGAGTGTGTGTATGCACATACTCACATACTATATTTCAGGGCTTCAGATAAACATTAATATTGAATTGATTTTTTATTTCCCAACGCCTAAAATTTTGTCCCAACTATAACATTTATTTATATGAAAAAGAAATAGTGATTGATTTAGTTTCTTTTGTGAAATTTGAATGCTGTTTTTACCAAGTTGCACTAGATAAAGGAAATCTTTATTATTTATTTATCCTTAAATCAGATCTAGTTTATTTTTTGATAGCATTGAAATACCAATATTTTCTTTAGAAAATTCCTGTTTTTCCAATATTTTAAAATCCCTAGTTTCTATTCTTATTTTATTAGAGGAAAAATAAATCAGTTAATAACAAGTTCATAGCTCTTAAGATGTCATTATTTTAATCACTTGACTTTTAAATTCACTTATACTTACTGTTATTATATGTTTCCCATTTTATTTGATAGTTTATGTTGTTTAATAAAAGTGTTATATAGATGCTTCTAGTTACTTTCATTCAGCATTTTAAAGAAAAAAAAAGAATTTGCACTTCCTTCCATGAATTTAAACTTTATATTACTCTTTTATATGTCCTCATTTGAAAATATTGAAATTACCAGTAGGTCTTGCCTTTTTATTTAACAAATTGCTAATCACACTTAAAGTTGTCAATGAGCATTAGTAATTGTTATTTGGAGGACTTTCTCATAAATTACTATTGAAATTAATATCTTCAAATTCTATTGCAATATATAAATCCTATTTATGTGCTCATAAATAAGATTGTACTGGTTCTGCATCATTGTATTTAGATTCATGCATTTTTGTTAGTGCTTAGTATTAAAATAGTATTCAAGAAAATATATTAATAAATAGATATTCACATTCTAAGTATGATATTTCCTAATATCTGATAAAATAAGCCATCAGTGGATAGCAGGGGAAATGCAATGATAAAGAAATACCCTTATTTTTCTTATTCTAGAATATTCCAATATTATAAAAAATATTAACACGACCACTTATTTTTTATACTTAAGTATTTTATATTTATTTAAACACTGTATTTTATAAATATTGTTTTGGGGAACAATATCACATAACTGTAGGTCATTCTCTCAGTGGTAGGGATCTGACTTCTACTCAGGTTTAACCTTTCTTGGAATTTGACCTTGGGGAAGTGACCCAAACTTACTGAGCTCAATGTTTTCTCCTCAGAGATGTATTTCCTGAACAACCATTCAGATAAACACCCTCAATCTTATTATAGTTTATTACTACTCTTTCACCTTGCTTTATTTTTCTTCTTAATAGTTATCACTATCAAACACTTTAGTATATACTTGTAACTGTGTTTATTGTCTCTCTCTGCCACTAGAGTGTAAGTTCCATGAGGACACAGACCTTTTCTATATCCCAGGACCAATCACACTGGCCAAAGCACATAAATCACTCATTAATTATTTAGTAAAGGAATGAATGAATGCATGAATTAATAAATATGCTAAAAAGGGGTTTTGAGAAATAATTTTTCCCTGTTCTTAACTAGAAAATACACCTGCAACAAATCCACAATGGTTGATAATTTCTTATTTGTAGAACTTGAAGAAAATGCCTCCAGAGATAACACATTACTTTTGAATGGTATTGTTACACATTTTAGCTAATATGACCTTTTCACACAGGCTGTGGGCTGGAAAGTAATTACAGTATGCTTTTTACTTTGTAGAAACTGATGCTCAGAAAGGTACAATAGATGTGTGTGTATGTGTATAGATAGATAGATATAGACATAAGGATATAGATATTCAGGAAGACTTGGGCCTAGAAGGGAGTACTAGGACTCTTCAATCCTACCATACATCCCTCTCTCCTTAAGTTATCTTTTAAACAATATTTTTGTTTTATTTCTACATCACTTAATTTGTGAAAATAGAAACATTAGATAAATTTTGCCAGGTAGCAGCTGATCATGCAGGAGGAGCATTATCTTTTTTTTTGCGGTACGTGGGCCTCTCACTGTTGTGGCCTCTCCCGTTGCAGAGCACAGGCTCCAGACCCGCAGGCTCAGCGGCCATGGCTCACGGGCCCAGCCGCTCCACGGCATGTGGGTTCTTCCCGGAGCAGGGCACAAACCCATGTCCCCTGTATCGGCAGGCGGACTCTCAACCACTGCGTCACGAGGGAAGCCCGGAGGGGCATTATCTTAATTACACCACTGGTCTGACTAATGGAGACCAGTAGTGGCTAGAGTCATATGAGCAGTTGGTTATAACATTTTCCCAGGCCATCTGTGTACAAATGAGAGTGGTGATGCCAAAACCAGTCAATCAGAGTTCTGCAAGTAATAACACTTTGGGTTGATCTTGTAAGTAGAGTTATTTGCAGAATATGCAAATTTAAAAGTCCTTAATTAGCATTCTCATTCTCAAATTCTTCCTCTCTAACCCTTCAGCATCATTGTTCCCTCTTGAATATTCACATGCAATTCTTTCAATATATGTATTTGTTTTTCAAAAAGAACTCCTGGAAGAAAATTATATTTAGTATTCTTAATCATGGAAGGTTTTTTTGTTTTGTTTTGTTTTTGTTTTATTGCGGGGAATGAATGATGCCAACAGGGCAAACACTCAAAGGCAACTGCTTTCAAACAGCATGCCACAGGATATAGGGTGAATGCATTTGATAATGAAAGATTTTGTAATTTACAAATCGTGTTTTAAATAGATAATCTCTCGGAGGTTTTCTATTATTGCTCCTCTTCACCCCATCTCCTAGTTTTATTGCTTTAACAATTAACCTTATTTTGTTGAATTTAAAGGAAAGAAAAGCAGTCTGCCAGTTTCTCCTGCTTCTGTTATTATGGGAAGGGGAGGTCAGATTTTGAAATATTTGACTCCTGCACAACAAGAATAGAGATTTGTCCTGGCTAGGTTCTTAAAGGTACTTTCCAGAAACCTAAAAATTATGATAAAACTATAACTTTATTAGAATAAATTTATGACTAATGTTAGTCAAATGTTAAATAGAGAGAAAAATAGGAATGGACGATATTGTAAAAGAGAGATTATAAGCAGTAATATTGAACCTGCAGTCAATTAAATATATTGAATATAACATAATAATTAGAATCATAACTATTAAAGGAGTTATTTAAAATTTTGATTTACATTTCATTTCAAAGTTCAAATTAATTTTTACTGCAAAGACTAGCATATCGTATTCTTCTATATCAGCTATAGCATGAAATTTCATTTCTGCAGTAAGCCAAGAAAACATTTTTTCAAGCCATGAAAGAGGCATTTAGCAAAGAGCACTGACTGAAAGAAACAAAGAAATTAAGCTATTTTAGAAGCGAAATTGCTTGCAAGTGAAATTATTTGTAAATTCTTTGCAAAATTTATGCCATTTCTCCTTGCAGTTTTAATCATTAAATATAATCAGGCAAATATTTAATATCAGTAGCTTTCAGAGATGTAACAACCTATGAATAAATGCCATCTTTCATCCAAAATAAACTTCTATATCCCTCTGTAACTTCTGCTTAACGTGTATCCATTCCCTCTTCACAGTTTTTTCTGTTATTATCAAGTGTTTTTAATCAGTCACAATCAGAATCTGATGCATATCCCCCCCATTTTTCTTTTCTCTTTTAGTACAACTAATTCAGCCTTACTCCATGGATCCTCATGTCAAAAGGTACTTTGTCATAAATTTTGTTGCTAAAGCAATGTGATACTTTGTAAAGTTAATAATAACTGTGTTCTGATTTTTAAGCAACATACTTTTCTTATACTGCATCATCTGTAGATTACTCTTCAGAAGGTAATAGTTTAATGTGACACTTTGACACAGATTTGAGGAACATATTTTAAGCTATTCTTGGTTGCTTCTCTATATTAAAATAATTATATTCCTCCATATTCAAATCTGTCATTGTACACCACAAATATTCTCTCTCTCTTATAACTTTGTTCGATGAAAATAGGTTCCATAAAAGTCTTTCTTTTCTATGTTTGGAGGATTTTAGCATAATTTTGCAAGTTTATTTTAGGATTTGTGGCTTAAAATAAAAAATTGAATTTCAAGCAATGTTGAATATAATCTCAAATAAAAAGAAGTCACATACTATCCTATGCAAAGATAGTCTATACTCTGCAAGGATATATGCAAGCTACAGCCTTGATTTTCTAGGTATTGTTTTACTTGGAAATATTCTCAGCATACCATCTCTCCCTCAAAGTCAACCACACTAAGGAAATTTATTACCAAACTCTAGTATCAGGCTTCATTCTGTCTTCATTTTGTCATAATGAATATGCTAGTCAACATTCTTAATCATCTCATTTGAATTGTAGAGAAAAGAATCACCAGCAGCAAACATTTCTTAGTTCTCATACTTTTCTTTATTTGACAAATCTGTGACAGTGTATAAGAAAGTTTGAATCCCTATTCAAGAGGATTACCTATAGAATCTGCAACTGAATGTTGCTGGCCTTGGAAAAATAGGTTAGGAACAAACAGGAACTAGTGAGCATGGATATATCATAAACCTGTTATCAAATGTCACTAAGGAAACCCAGTTTTATATGTGAATGACATATATTGTCAATAGCATTGTCCGCCATAGAATAGGTTCCTTTAGAGGTTTGTTTTTCAAACTCTTCCTAATGAAAAACTATGACATTAAGGCTTATATCCAACGATCTTACCAGAGTGTCTCAAATAAGGCAAAGGTGACAAATATTTGCTGTATGCAAGTTGCTGATTGCATCAAAAAATACATTCAAAACATTGCCTCCTTTTTCTTTTTTCTCTGTGTAATAGTATTTGGTTTGATTTATAGAATTAATTATTTTCTATACTTTTGTTTAGATTTCTAGTTGATTCTGTTGGTTTAAATTCATTTGCAGATTTTTGGGGGAATCTTACTTTGCATCTCTATGTTATTCATAAGTAAAATTTAATTTATTATCATCATTTAAGATTATACTTAAAATATTTTATATTGAGCCACTTTACTTATAGTTTGAAGTCAAAATGGTTTTACTTATACAAAGAAAAATAGGAACAGTGACTGAAAATTGCTGATCTTATTGTAAAATTTTCTGTAAACACTAACACATATCAATGATGAATGACATTGTAAAGAGTTAATTTCTATTAAAGGTAGTAAGTTTTCTCTGATGCTAGTCAGCTAGGTTGTGTTTTATTATTCAAAGACTTACCAAACATCTGCCTCATTTATACCACTATGAAAGGCCTGATTAGTATAAGTAGAGTAACCCTAATATCTTATAAATTAACAATTTTAAATTTCCATAATGATATATTAAAATAAAACCTGAAATAGATTTGTTAGGTACCTACAGATACAGATGTAGAATTATAATGATATAAATTATTGCACTTCATAATATGAGAGATGCTAACATTTTTTTACGTAAGTGTTAAATTATAGATTTTGACAATTAACCTTATGTATGTTACTTGGAATGAATAAGTTACACATTAATTCTATTTGAGTCTATAAGTGGGGAGAAATTGCACTCATGGAAAGAATATAAGTAGTGCAGCAAGATACATTATAGTTGATAATGTTATGCTTTTCTCTAGTTAAGATGTTTTATTTATAAATATATATGTATATAAATAAACTCCAGGTAGTTTCAAACTTGAAAAACTGAATTAAATTTATGTATTCACGTTAAATTAATAATGAATACAATTCAATATACTACGCAGAGTGTTTTTTTTTTGGTCAAAATTTGTTCCATATACTACCAACATCAAAAACACTTTACCTCTTCTTCAAAAGGCAATGAACAAAATCTATATATAAGGTTCCAGGGATGTACATTTCAATAGCTTCCTAGATTAATTTTCCTTGTATGTTAAAGTTTGAAACTTGCTGCCCTAGGTTATTCCTGTGTTCTTTATATTCTTTCAATTTTGCACATATATGTACTAGCATAGAAATAGTTGGGTTTGATTTGCATAAAAGCAATTTAAATTATGATTGCATTCATTAATCAAAAATAATTAGAACAGTTGGTATGTATTAGGTGTCTAACTGAACTCAGTGCTCTACATACATTATTTTAAATGCCCATACAAACTTTAAAAGATTAAGGGGTTAATACACAAAGCCCAGAAATATGTGGTGACCCCCAAGTCAAAGCCAGATATACTAATGAATGTGGTGAGTATTTACCAAATCCATAAAATAGAACAAAGTTTTCACGTCCTCTCTTCCCATATCACATTATAGCTTTCTCTCAATTTCAATCTTTTTCAGAGTTTTGATAATGCCAGATTTTCAATATAACCCTCACAGCTTCTCGTCTCAATTATAACTTTTAATTTTACTACATAAAACACTAGCACATCAGTTTGGATCTATATGTGTTTATTGTTAGATACATATTTATTTATAGAAAGAAAATTTGAAATAAAAATATCTTCATCACTTAAGGCAGATTTTATTTTATTTTTTTAGATTCAGATTGTTTTTTACTTACTTAGAAAAAAAAAAAAAAAAAAGGATCCACCAAAGATTACAGCTCCTTAAGCTCATGCACAGGGTAACACCAAAACAAAGGGGCCTGATGACCGCAACACAAATGATAGGACACGCTGTTACTGAAAAACCCATGGACATGCTGCAGCTAAGCAGTTTTATAGCCTTTAGCTAGCACTACCTTAAGGGAATGAGGCAGAAAGCCTTATACCTCATGAGAGCCTGCAGGGAGAGAAAAGTGTCCTCCCAGAGGAGATAGAGAGGCAAGTGGGAAATGCCCCTATAGGAGCTCCTCACAAGCCTCCCATGCTCTCATTTTTCAGGAGCAACACAGGCATTCTAAGGCAGATTTTATTTTAAAACCACATGGTGGATAAACTAAAATTCAAGAGATACTATTAGAAAATAGAAGAAAATGTGACAAAGTATTGGGATAAAAAGGAAAAAGGGCATCTGAAAATATATCTTACGAAGGAGATAGTTCAATTTCTCATCCTGTTATACATTTGAAAGTGGAGGATGGATTTTAAAAGAACCTTAATTATTGAAATTATTGATATATTCTATAACAATAATGGTCAGAATAAGGTGTATGGTCACCTCTATAGAAGAATCATTACTATTTTAAAGAATACAAATTCTACCAGTGTAAAATTTTACACTGTTTAGTATCTGAATTGAGTTTCAAATGATCATAACCAATGCTGAAACAATATTCATTTTATGAACAAAACTAGAGACATGGATAAAATTATATTATTGGATAATTTTAGTTTTTCATGAACCAGCAGTTTCTAGAACCATGACCGATAGCCCAAACTACTGCTGATTTCTTCCTTTGTTACTGGCTCATTTTATGTTTGACATATTCAGAAAATATGTTTTGTAACACAGGAATGAAACCATTATGCTGTTACTCTGAACATAATAACAAACTAAAATTTTTGAACACCAGTAATTTTCAAATTCTCTTAGTATAACACAATATCTCATACCTCAAATATTTAATCTGAAATTTAACTGTGCATGTAAGAAAACCTACATATACATGTTATTCTCAAAAAAATTGATTTGCCGTTTTTGAAATTCATAGGTCTGCAGGTAGTATTATAAATGCTAATTAAAAAAATAATTTATTAAGTAGGCTGTAAAATTATTCAGCTGAGGTAAACTAGGCAAAAAATAAATTCTATGGAGAATTAAAATTGAAGTAACTTAAAACTATAAAATATACAAATTTATAAAAATGTAAATATTCACTTAGCATGCTATGGACACTTTCCTGGCAGTCTAGTGGTTAAGTTTCCATGCTCCCAGTGCAGGCGGCCTGGGTTCGATCCTTGGTCTGAGAACTAATAACTAAGGTCCCACATGCTGCAAAAGTCCTGCACGGCATGGCCAAAATAAAAAAAACAAATTAAAAAGTGGACCAGTTAGCATGCTGTGGCATATAGGAATGGTACAAGCAGCAACCGTTATTATGTGCTTTGTTGTTAAGTCTCTCCAGAAAAAAGATGCATTTTAACTAATATAAATAAATAAATAAATTATATTTTTTGTGGAAGCATCAACAGGGATGTCATTCTGTAAATCTTCTTCCTTTTTGTATTGGAGTTAATAAGTCAGAACTATGCTCTGAACTGGAATATGTTTTTTAATATAGTAGTCATATGTATAATGAAACAGACATAGTATACCAACATGACCTGAATACTTACATCTTTAACATTAATTTTACATCTACCTAAACAATAAAAAAAGATTACATTTTGGATACTTTAAAAGATAATGAAGAACACTGTCTATTTCTCTTGGTTCAAAATGGCCTGAAATTTCCAGGAGGGAGGAAGAAGAGACAGAAGCAATGGATTTGGTGTTTATATTAGTTTGATAACATTTACCTAACTGGTAGCTCTACAAGAGTATCTCTATCAAGTTTCTCTCTCTAGGCCCGGCAAGGAGTATGTTAATCAGGGTTCTCTACAGAAACCGAACCAGTAGGAGATATAGATAAATAGATAGGGAGAGAGAGAGAGAAAGAGAGAGAGATTGATTTCTGAAGGGAGAGGATATGAAAATAGACAGATTGGTTGAATGTTGTTTGAATACCAGTTAGAATTCCACATTTTCACATTTCCCCCGTGCAGCCTACTCCCTTAACCACACTGGCCAGATAGAAAAAATATCTTCTGTGATTTAGCTTAAGCAGGCAGCCTTCCTATGTGGTGAGAGAACAGGGGAGGGCGGGCGTCATGTAAGAGCAATTGATTAAAAGTCAAAATGCAGTTGTGACCCTCTTTCAACTTTCGTGTCCCACTCTGGATCTCCAGAACTCTGACAGCTAAGCTTGCACCCCCCAGGCCGGGGCATATCCTCATACTCTCTCAACTTGTTGCTAAACTTTATTGATAAAGGCACAGAAATACACTAAATAGTAAGCCATAACAAGAGAGGACTTTTGGAGTGGGGATATTTTAACAGTGTGGAATAAGTTATTTCAGATAATATTTTGAACTACAGAGCAGGTAATTTTGAAGGGAGTCATTTTCTTCTGTGCATTGATTTATCCATTTATTAACTTAAAAAACACTTATCTCTCACCTATTACTGCAGATGTAATTATCCCTGCCTTTAAACTTGGAACCTAATAATTATAATGTACTGCAATGAAGAATCAAATAGAATTTTGTGTTAAATGCAGTTGGAACACAGATCTTCTCCTAGATAGTCACGCACTGAATGTCTGGAATTTAACTGGTGAATACAGACTCTACCTTCGAGCCAGATAGGAGGAGAAGATAATGTTGAATAAATGAGAATAATTAAAGGAGATGAAAGGTGGGTTGGCTTCTTCAGCAAATGCAGATAAAATTTGACATTTTGTGACCACAGAATACAAGTCTTTTCAGATTTATTGTCACATGGACAATCTCATTTATTATTAGTAAGAACCAACTTTTGTTAAGGATAGAGCCACAGTTGCATTAGGGAAACAAAAGTGTAAATCCAAAGAAGAAATTAGAAATTTAGTTCAGTTAAATAGCTTGGAATGAGAAGTGGGATAGCCTAGAGAGGACTTGAATCTGAGTCTGAGTGCTGAGCTGTAGCTAGACATGAGGGACGCGTGGAGGTGTCTCAATTCATCCTAAAACACATTAGAACAAGGACGAGAACAAGAAATCTTCACTGGAAAAGTGGGAATTTGCAACATGTTACCTAGCTAGTAGTGCTGCACTCAAATGTCCACTTATTGTGTGTAGCCCACACAGTTCCCCATGGTATCAAATAGAATTCTATGAAGTTCTATGTATCTTTTTAAAAATATAGTCACAGAGATAAAATGAAAAACAATGGTTAGCAGGGATTCATGATCTGAATGTTAATGGAAAAAATAGACTGGTTTCTCCCCCCATTGAGTAAATTTTCTTTGTCACTCTTTTCTTTCAAAATACTCTTTATTTTTCATTTAAAATGCTTTGTTATTTTATTGTTGTCTTCTTTTATAACAGAATTTGAACTACACCTAAGTAGGGATTTTCTGTTTTATTTGCATCTCTATAGGTGGTATGTGGAACAAGATCCAAATAAATATGTATTGGAAAAGATGAATAAATATTTATTGAGCAAACTGAGGGAATAAATACATTAATTTCAGCATATTATTTAACATTGGTTTTCACCTCAAGGGCTAGTTCTATATCAACAAGGAGGGTTGTTATTGTGTTTTGTTTAGTATTGTTTAATCAGAGCATGCCAGAGACCCAGAAACATTGTAATGTTTTCATTATGTAATGAATAAGTGTTTGAAGACCTAATGTGTCTGAACATTTTTGTTAGGACCTGAAAAAGGTTATGTATTCATGGAAGATTATGAGTTTCTGGGTTCAAACTGTAATACCCCAGAAACTTGGGGACAAATTGTGACATAATAGAGAGGAGGTGATTTTCACTTCTCAATATCCCAGTCTTAGAACATTGTAGTTATATAGTATCAGATAAGAAAAGTTGTAACTGTTAGAACCTGGAGGATACTGGAATTACCTATAATTAAAATTAGAGCTAAGATTCTAAAGCAGGCAGCCTGACTCTTGACCCAAGCTATAACAACATCACTATTTTGCTATGGATGTCAAAGTTGTATATAAAATTTACCATAGCTCTCCAAATGTGTGATCTATAGTTGGCTTTCTAAGGACAGCTATTTAATTTCAGGACAATGAGAATGTAGTTGAGGGTGGAGGGAGTGAGTGAGGAGATAAGGCCAGAGCACTAGGATGCCATGCTGAGACAGTTTGCCTTGACAGTTATTCAAAAGTCCTTTGTTTTGTTTCTGCATTTACAGTATATAACAGCTAAACAGAGATCCTCTGCTTCTCAATGACACTGCCTCTCTCTCTTATCTAGATTACACCATTTTGCATTTTGAGTGATAAGGATGCATAGGTAGTCATCTTGACCACCAGACACTAATACAAGACTGTTGAAGATCAGAAGACTGGTCAAAGGTAAGACTTGAGAGGGAAAACTAAAGTAGTTACTTAAATGTCAATCATATTTAGAAATAATAGTGCATGTATGAGATTCTTGAATAGACATATTAAGCAAAATTTATTATTCCTTTCCTATATGAAAACTAATGCACTTTAAGCCATTATATATTGACTTTTGAAAAAAGTGAAAATATGTGAAAGAACAGCAATTGGAATCGTGTTCTACTTCTAGTTCCTACTTCCATAGAAAGTAATAATTAGGGCTTCCCTGGTGGCGCAGTGGTTGAGAGTCCGCCTGCCGATGTAGGGGACACGGGTTCGTGCCCCGGTCCGGGAAGATCCCACATGCCGCGGAGCGGCTGGGCCCGTGAGCCATGGCTGCTGAGCCTGCGCGTCCGGAGCCTGTGCTCCGCAGCGGGAGAGGCCACAACAGTGAGAGGCCCGCGTACCGCAAAAAAAAAAAAAAAAAAAAAAAAGAAAGTAATAATTATATGCATGAGCTGTTACATTAAGACAATATTTCCTTAAAGGATACTTACTTTGTTTTAATGAAATAATTCATTAGAAATGTAAAATATAATTCTCCCTTTTTTCTGTTTTTTTTCATGATTAATGTTCAAGGAACAGAGTATTAATAAGAACCAATAAAAAGGTGTATAACAAATTTAAAAAGCCACTTATTTCAGAGTACATAGTTCTTATATGAATTATTCACTGCATCAAAGCAGGCTAGTGGGTCTAATGTACCTAAAGATACATCAAAATAAATGGGCAGTGGTACTGAGGACATCTTTCTTTGTACATATAAAAAGGAAGAGAGTTGGATATGGTCATGTTTGAAACATAGTTTTTCTTAATTTGGAGAAAAATGTCTTAGAAAAACCTCAAAAATGAATAAATTATCAAAGATATCATCTGTTATTTTTAATTATTAGAAAGTGCATCAAATTATTTTTTATCAATAGCGGGAAGAGAATATTTCTTTATAATTTGTACATAAATGTAACAGTGGAAGAAGATTCATATTATTTAATTCTGTGGACTAATACTATGCTAATATATTATCTCTTATTTTTAATTTCTGATTTTTTTTAAATTGAAGTATATTTTATTTAAATATTGTGTTAGTTTCAGGTGTACAGCATAGTGAGTGTTTTTGCAGATTATACTTCATTATAGGTTATTACAAGATAATGGGTATAATTCTGCCAGAAAGTTATATTAAAAAATAACTTCTTCGTCTCTCTCTCTCTCTCTCTCTCTCTCTCTCTCTCTCTCTCTCTATATATATATATATATATATATATATATATATATGCCTGTGTGTTGGGATATCAAAATAAATGTGGTTTGGACTATTTCGGGTTTGACAGACTCATGAGACACTGAGGTAGTCAGCTATGATGAATTTGGGGAATACTTGACTGGGATTTGTGCAAGTGTTCATTTAAGTTGATATCTATCTATCTATACATGTAAACATACACACAGATATCTATTTATCTCTATGTCTTTAGTGAGTTTTGACATGGATTGGAGGTAATTTAGGGGAGAAAAAAATAAAAATTTTGGAATGACCCTTATTAAAAAATATATTCTGGGGCTTCCCTGGTGGCGCAGTGGTTGAGAGTCCGCCTGCCGATGCAGGGGACACAGGTTCATGCCCCGGTCTGGGAGGATCCCACATGCCGCGGAGCGGCTAGGCCTGTGAGCCATGGCCACTGAGCCTGCGCTCCACAACGGGAGAGGCCACAACAGTGAGAGGCCCGCGTACCACCAAAAAAAAAAAAAAAAAAATATATATATATATTCTGATCTTTTACATATAATGGCTGGTGACATTTAAGTAGTATAAATAAACTATATGATAGTAATAACTGCTCATTGAAACCAATATACTTACTTAACTCATGGTTTTGTTTAGGTTTAGCTGAGTGATTGGCTTATAGATAGATATTAAAGAATTATTAAATGAATATATTAATACACAAAAAATTATAATTAGGAGAAAATTGTTTTAAATGTACTCAAATACTTTCTATAATTTTTCTTTAAATATAAGTTTTTTTTATATAATGACTTATTATATTTCCTACTTTATAATATAATTTGAAGGAAATAGAAAACCTGGGAGTAAATTGTAAAATCTGAAAATTAGATGATGAGAAAAATGTTTTCATTACGTTTACAACCTATTGCATAATATTCACAATGCTTTATTAAAAGTATTTTTATGCAGGTGGGGAAAGAATCAGGAAAAATATTTTAAAAATTATGTTAGCTCTGATAATATTTCTTTTCTTATTTTGATAAACTACTCAGTAAAAAAGAATACTCTTTGTGCTATGTGATACTTAATTGCTGATTAGAGTAAAAAATTAAGAATTATTTAAAAAATTAATTTAATACTCATTTAAAACTCAACTTTTGCTTCTTCATTCATTTAAAAGCTTTGTGCTTGCATCTTTTTTTGCTTACTGTTGTGTAAATAACAACAGACAATTAACAACCTCTCCATCCAACTCCTCAGCTTGTTCTTCTCACATTCATAAGTACCAAGTCTTGTTATTGAAAAAGTTATCAATTCTATAAATTAAATATTATGTATTACTTATATATCATATATATAATATCATGCCATTCCATGATACAAGGCTGGAATTTTACAGTTCTATTATTTTCAGAGATAGCAGGAAAATACAGTCTAAAATAATCTACAAATAGACAGCAGAGGGCACCAATTTCCTGCTATGAAGAAACCTGAACTAATTCCCTGTGTACATTTTTCCATAATCGTGTATTGCTTTGTCAGTTTATTTAGAAAAGAAAAAGATTGTACTTTTCTCTCCCAAAACAGAAACTGAAATGAGAAATATTTGAGGTGGACTTAATTTTTAAAGAAAATTAAACTCTTATAAGTTAAAAACAAGCAAATAGTTTAAAAATCTATGTAAAAATCCTTTCTATTATCTGTATAGCTATCTTGCTATCATCTTTCTATCATCAATAATTTATCTATCAATGATCATCTATCTATATGTATATTTGTGTGTCTGTAGCTACTTTTATTTATCACAATATTTATCTCCTGTGTATGATTATTTATAACAATCTTTGTAATTACATAGCATAACTGAATGACAATGACTTGCTTTAACTTTAATAATTACACTTATCTATTTTGCCCAGTTAAAGTTATGTATGTGTGTATGCATGTGTGTGTTTGTGTGTGGTGTGTGATATGTGTGTGTGTGTGTGTGAGAGAGAGAGAGAGGAATGGGGAGAGAATTTGGAGGATGTAAACCATTTTTGATGGTTTGATATCATCACATTTTTCTAAAAATATATTTAAAGGAAAGGAATAGAGCCTTTAATGTAAATAATGAATTTTCAGCAAATCACTAAAATCAAATTATGAATTTAACATGGAATTTGATAAAGATTTGTGTATTTATTTTAGCTTTAAATAACTATTTTCAGTTTATGTTATATTTTTTAAAAAATTTATTTATCTAATAAAGAACAGATATGAATGTTATTGATCTGACAACTATAAGGCTTATATCATGTGAATTATTTCAGTTTCTTAGGGTTTTGAAATTTGTCCTGTTTTCTTTCTGTGATAAAATTGTGCCCTAATTAGTGAGTGTAGAGAATATTATTTTAATAAATATTAATTAAAAAAAGATGTTTTATCTATTCATTAGACTTCAGAGTAATACATGTTCATCAGAAGAATATAAATTAGAGCATTTCATGTTCTTTTTTCATAACAGATCACATGAAAGAATAAATGAATGTAGAAGTTGGACCTTCTCTGTCAGTTTTAGCAACAATGAGGAAGCCGTCTTATAATACTTATTTCTATGTTTCATGATGATTTTTAAATAAAGTAAATTCACCTTTAGAGACAGTCATATGTAATCTATAACTGGAAATATAAATGTTTGAGTGTGTTTTCCTTTAAAGTTTAAGATTTAAATATTAACTAAAAGTAAATGTTATAAGTAATAAATTTAATCTAGAAAAAGTTGACATTTAAGGGATTAAATTAATACAAAGATCTAAATGAATACAAAGATCTCTACAAAACAACCCAAATTGGTTTTAATTGAAAATTTCTTTAAGATTTAATTTTTAACTTATTCACTAAATCTAGCTCCATAAGAAAAATAGAAAAGAAAAATATACACAAATTTAAATAGAAGTCAATAATTAAATATTAATATCATATACCAACATTTTATTTTACTCATTTCCACTAAGTTTTTGTATGTTTCAATTTTTCAAATTTAATAAAATGTATAAGCTAGGAATAATGTTTTCTATTTCTCAGTTATGATTATAGTAATAGCATTTATGGTTTTCATTTCCTTTCAGTTAAAATATTGATGATTAAATGACTTTGGATAGTTTTCAAACAGAGTTTTTTGACACTGATATCTGAAACATGCAGAAGATTTAAATATATAGTTAATTTATTCCATCTATTTGCTAAAATGTTGCTGACAAGTTAATCAAAACAGTGAAAATTTTTTTAGAAGTAAATAAGTGAAAGATTTAGTATTTTAATTATTTACTTTAATGACTAGAGATGGGTTAATAAAATCAAAGAAAATAATTTGTATTGTTGAACCCAAGTTTTCTGAAAATTTAGTTTTCAACTTCACAGTCTTATCATAGAGAAAAGTTATTTTTTGGATATTAAAATTGAGATATATTTATACATGTTTTTAGGTAGAACATGAGTTTAATATTTGTAAACAAAAAGACACAAGCACAGCTGCAATATTTTCTTCAACAATTTTATTAAACATTTTAAGTTTCATAATTATCAAGACTTATCTGTATATATTTCACTCTACATTTTCTGTAGAACTCTATGTTTCTAAATACCTTTCATTATTATTAATCTTTATATATCCCTATATTTTCAAAACTCTCATTTTAAATATATTTTATTCAAGTTCCTTGAACGGTGCCATAGACTCAGAAATGAAAGTGTGTGTAGTGGACATAGTAATGTTGGTAAAACAGTGACATTATTTTTCTTGTTCATAGTTATTATCCTTTTTCTTCCCTGATTTGTTTTTATTTTCCTTTTGCCCTCTATTTAAAAGAAAGTTGATTTTTATCATAGAGGTTTTGGCAATGGTTTCAATGCAAAATGACAGTCAATTCAACTTGTCAGCAGTCTTACCAATCAATGCAGATGGCTACATGATGGATCCAGTTATTGCAATCAGTATAGATTTTGAACAAAGCATCAGCTGTGCCACAATCTATTTGGCCCTGGAAACTGCATCTTTTGTCTAGGCCTTACCTTTTAGAAAAGGAGGTGTTGGATTGAATACAAATTCACAAAAAGTCATTTAATCAATAGAGCAGAAGGCAACGAATGATAAGGAAACCTGTGGGGACAGAAGCAAGGCAACTGGTCTTTATGGTAGCAACAGTGGGATAAAATATCAGAAGGTTTTAATAAAAACAGTTGTGTCATAGAATAAAATAATTTAATTAGGAAAAATTAGCAAAGTGCAATAAAGATAGTTGATAAATAGTAAGAACTAATAATGCATGATATCTGAAGAATAGGTGTAGGTTTTTAGTTCTCTGGTTAACTCTATGCTTTATCACCCTCTTTCTCTTCCAGGTTTTTCTGTTTCTGTTAATAATTCATTCACAGAATAGAAACCTCAATCACATTCAGTTTATTCTTTCTTTTGACTGTTCCATTCAATTAATCTGGCATCAGGTACTCTACTACTATTTTCACTGCCACCCTCTAAATGACATTGTACCAGGCACTTCTCACACATCTCATTTCATTCTCCCAAGTCTGTGAGGTAGGTTATTTTTACTAGTTCTTGGTCTCAGATGAGAAAAATGAAATTTAAAGTTCACATGGAGAATAAATGAAAAGCAAGGACTTGAATGCCAGCCTATCTTCCTCTGAGGTGGTTTTAGCCATTATGCAGTACTGTACTTGGGGGATTCTATCAGCACAGTTCTCATCCATCCATCAGTGCTTCTCTGTTCTTTTTTCATCACTAATTTAATCCATTGTGTATCTTGTTTCATAATTATTTCTCTATCTCTGGTTTCTCTCAGCCTGTAACCCATCCTACTAAATGCTGTCCCAGAAGCTTTAAGAATTGCCATTCCATATTGAATGAAGTGCAAATTTGTTTCAGGAAGTACCTTTAATCAGCTCTATCCTGACTCCATACTGTATAACTTGAGACTTGACACAAACAAAGTTGAACTGATCACCTTGCCCCAAATTTGACCCATTTTTTTCTCCTCACATTCATTGCTTTGATTACTCTATTTCTTCTCTTTGGAAGATCTCTTTCTTTTACTTAGGTTTATAAGAATACTGTCTGTCCTCTAAGTCCCAAATCAAATGCCATCTCATTCATGAAACATGCCAAAAATCTCCCAGAAGTATCTTTCATGTTTATATATACCATGTATATATTCATATATATATAATATTCTTTATTATATATATATCCCATATTTCAATGCACATATCAATATCTATCATTTCTAATATTTCTTATCATACTTAACATAAATGCATATTCTTATTATATATGAATAATTATGTAACTGTCCTAAAAAATCTTGATAAAACTCTACACCTTCTAAGTACTAGTAATTGTTCCTTCCTGAAAATCTACCTTTTCCATGGGCAGATATTGTTTTCTCATTTTTGTATTTCTAGCACCTAGTATAAATGAACAATGAATGAAAAATATTACATAATTTAAATGTTTTCTGCTACGATGTTACAATCTTTTTGACTTAAGGGAAAGGACCGTGACCTACTCAATTCTCTGGTATCCACAGCATCAAATAAAATATCAAAATAATAGTTTATACTTTATGAGTTTTTACATGCTTAGAACTAATGGTAGCTAATACAATTAAAACAATTAAAACACAAAATTATGTAAAACTTTTCATTAAAAATATCAGTTTTTCATTATTGGAATATCAATTTTATCAGTGATATTTCAGAATTAATATCTGAATCAAGTACTTTCTCTCTTATAAGATAGTTTAAAATATTTATATTTTTCTCAACCGAGTCTGTTATAGCAAATACTTTTATAATGTTTTAAAATGAAGAATTATCGATATTATGTAAAACACTAGAAAGTGAAAGAAAAAAAAGGAGCTCTCTAATCTGGCAATTGAAGTAAAAATAAAAATTCCCACATCATTTATATCGCAAACCAGATTTTATATAAGAAGAAATTTTATATTAAGAAAAATGCTTATAAATAAATTTAAAATAGTTTGATTTGGCTTTTATGATTATTGCATAATAATTATCAAAATAGTAACAACATTTTTGGGCTTCCCTGGTGGCACAGTGGTTGGGAGTCCGCCTGCCGATGTGGGGGGCGTGGGTTCATGCCCCAGTCCTGGCGGATCCCACGTGCCGCGGAGCGGCTGGGCCAGTGAGCCGTGGCCGCTGGGCCTGCGCATCCGGAGCCTGTGCTCCGCAACGGGAGAAGCCACAGCAGTGAGAGGCCCGCAAAAAAAAAAAAAAAAAAAAAAGAGATGAGAATAAATTAAAAACTCTTAGGGATCTAAGCAATGCAAATTTAGTTATTTGTTTACCAGAGTATTTTTTTTCCCCTTCAGCTCTCCAAAAGAACCTCAGAGTGGATGAAGGTCACCAGATAATGCTAACAAAATTTTTATCTAGGAAGCTTTTAAAAAGTGAAGATTCCTAAAGTTTCTTAAGCAAATACATCAGCAGCAAGGTCCTAAAATCTGTGTTTTAAAAAGTTACCAGATGAGCAGGCTGATTTCAGAAACAATGAGTTAACGCACATTCCCCTTCTCATCCAAAACCTTTCTAATTATTAGCAACCAAAGAAACAACAATAAAAGTAATCATTATGTATTGCTGTTCCTTAGAAAAATGTTTCCTAAATTTATCTGAGCTTAAGACTTACCTGGGAAAATTATTACAAATACAAAATCACAATCACTTCTCAGAAAAGTTTTGTTCAATACATCCGAAGTAGAGACCAGAAATAAGAAATTTTTGCAGAAATCTTAGGAATTTATAATGACCCAGAAACCTAGGAAATTAGACTCTAAATAGCCTTTTTTTGAACAACAGTATAGTTGATATATATAACAACACTCCTCATTCTGACTGGACAATTGGTAACATACATGACAAGGTGTGTCTTTAAGTTTTACAAACATAATGGCTAAATATTTTCAACATAACTACTATTTCTAGGTAACAAAATCTTTCATTTCTTACTAATCTGTGACTGAATGTGAAACTTTTATTGCTGCATAAACACAAACACACACACGTTCATACACACCGCATAGTGTTTTTCTTTTTCTAAATAAAGGCTTTATTCTCCTTTTAATGATAATTTTTAAATGGAGCAACTATTTAAAATCACTAGCCTCTCACAACTTAGTATAAAAAAGCTTCCATTTTTTTAAAAATGGGAATTACTATATAAAATGCAGGATATGAGAACATTCACTACATTAGCAGTTGACGATTAATGAAGTGCCTTGCACACCAAATTACAATTAAATGAGAGAAGAGTTAATTTAAAATACTACTCAACTCTTTTTTTTCTTGTCAATAGGTCTCTTTCTTTACATTTTAGCTAATTTTCTTGAAGACTGGCATTCTTTAATGTTAATGCAGTGTGGCTATCTTGTATGGTAATAGTTAACAAGGTAATAGCCAGAGGAATTTGTGCCTGTTTGTCTATATTTTTAGGAAGATAAATGCCTACACAGATTTGACCAAAATTAAAAAATATATATAATTGTTAACATAGTATATATACAATTATATAATTATTTCTTTCCCTTTTTGTATATGGGAACTTGGCAGACTGCTTTCTCAGGTTATTTGAAAGGCATATTCTTATATTCCTCTTATACTTCTGCACTCACAGCTTTACTTTTTCAAATTTGACCTCAAGATCTTTTTCTGTTATGCCTTTCTTATATTCACTAATAATTTTTACAGTTATATTCTTCTATGTCTTTTTCTACTAATATGTGTATTTTTTAATGTAGAATATCATCATATAATGTTTCAATTTCCAGTAGCTAATACAAAGAGCTTGGTTATAAGAGGAGCTTAAAAGTTTTTTTTTTTATGGAATATATGGACTAATTCCTGATTGCTAGTCTTTACTTCCATCATTTATCCAGTAAGGTTAGCAGCACCGCAGGTTTCAAAATTTTATCTTCTCAGTATCAAACTCCGTGAAATAATTTCCTTGTCTCTTAATTCTTCTTATTTCTCCTTCACTGTAATGGACCATCTTTGGAAATGACACTATTAGACATATGATGTGCAAATAGCAAAGTCACTAGAGTACAGTGCAGTATTCAAATGAGACATTTTAGGCTATAAAGAATGGATAGTTGCTAAGGTAACTTCAGTTAAGGACAGAAAACTATCTGCATTGCCACCCAGCTAGGACTCAGAGAGTAGAAGTTGCTCTGAATGGAACAGTAGAAGCTCGGCTGCCTACTGCAACTGTAGAGATTGTCCTCCGAAGAAGGGACTTCCCCTCTTTACTACAGTGCCCCCCATTGAGATGTTTAAGCTACATGTGTCTTTGCCTTACTGCATCTCCTCTTTTCTCCCTCAGGTCCCTGCTGACTTCTGGATTCTTATATCTTTAACTTCTGTTTCTTCCATTATTTACCCGGGTACCAGCCTGCATCACAGGGAGCTCCTCCTGCACCATGCATCCCTAGAGTCAGAAGTTGTGGTCAGAGTGGGGGGCATATTGATGTTGGAAACACAGGAGGCTCTGCATGAGCAATCTCTCAGAATGGGGCTGGAAGCATGACCATGCTTTATGCACTTTCTCAGATGCATAAACATAACCAGTAAACACTGCATAGTTCCTCTAAAGCATTCAGTATAATCTTTCTCTGTATTTTTCCTGTTACAGCTTAGCATTAGACAAATGAATTGAGATATTTTAACAAAAACAGTAATGCAAAAATTACATCTGCATACATAGAGTGATATTTTATTGAAATAGAAAGGTCATACCATATTAGCGATGAACAGTAATGATTAGAAGGGAACATGCAATCTCTCCTCTCACAATTTAATAAAATATAGGAAATCACCCTAAGCTTCTTTGAAAAAAACTTTGATAAGATATTTGGAAAATAGTGCTTAAAAAGTGAATAAGTGTAATACAAGGCAGCTGTCCTGCCGTGGCCCTCTGAGATATATAAGTATATGGGTGTCTTTGGAGACTCTACTTGCCAGAAGAAGACTAAATTGTTGGTGATTTAATTGCTCCAGGGATTGCAAAGGTGATCTTGTAGTTTGCCTCCAGTGACAGGTGCTATCCCTTTATTATAATTTGGACCCCTGGGTGTTAAAGCATTCATGGCTTTTCTATTAGGAAATCTGCATACTTCACCAGTCATGTTTATTCATAATCCTATGATGAGTTGCAGACAAGCTTATGGAGAATTTAAGGCTTCCGCATTTTAGTCCGAAATTTCTACCCTCATTCACAAACAAAAAGACTGGGCTGATTTGCATTTATATTTAAAAAATTCATTAAGTATCTCTATGTTACTTAAAGGTCTTCTGAAATTAAATATGTTGTGAATTTTTGCACTTACTAATGGAATGTTTATAGCAATGAGTGCTTAGAAGATATGTATGAAAATTATGTATTAGACTAGCTTTAAAATGTATGCACACCAGAGGGCATCATAGCTTTTATCCAAAGCTTCTTTAGCAATTTCCTTTTAAAGTGAGTTTTATTTTTTAAACTTTTTCTCTTCATAATTATTACTCAGCTTTTGCTTTAATATTTATAAAACACACTCAAACAATATTATTCACCTGAGTATATTGAACAAACAGGAATGTTATGTTTAATGAGAAAATTAAAGCAAGCCATTTTAATGTGCTTCTTACTAGCACCTTAAATTCCTTCATATTTTTTGGCCTTCTTTTTTCCCCTGCCTCAGGACAATCCCTACTCTGTGTATTTTTCTATGGTCTTTCTCAAAATAATATATAAATTGTTTTCTTGTTTACTCCTGATTTTTTCAAAATCTCCTTTGGACTCCAACTATAGAGGGTAAATTCTCCTTCTTGTAAAAGAGTTCCATTTGATTGATCCATTCAGAAAATATTTATTGCATGTCAGTGGTAAAGGACTCAGATTCAGCCTTTCAAGCGCTCACTTTCTCATAGAAAGAACATGGGAATACATATCATGGTCATTCAGTTTGACAAGAACCATGACCCAAAGGGCTGAGAGAACTCCTCAGATGTGTCCCTACCAACTATGAAGAGTAGGGTGATATGGACAGATGGTTAAAGCTGAACTAAGATGTAAACAACAATTAAAAAGATAAATTAAGAGTTTGGGATTAACATATACACACTACTATATATAAAATAGGTAAACAACAAGGATTTACTGTATAGCACAGGAAACTATACTCAGTATATTGTAATAACATGTAATGGAAAAGAACCTGAAAAAGAATATACACATATGTGTAACTGAATCACTTTGCTGTACACTTGAAACTAGCACATTGTAAATGAACTATACTTACATTAAAAAAAAAAAACAAAAAAGTTAAACACTATGACAAGGCTTCTATTTTTAAAAATTATTTTTAAATGAAATATGGAATTATTCATATATAAAGAGCAATAATTAGAGATAAAGGAAAGGTTATGGATTTTATGATAGTGGTGCAAAACTAAATATAATCAAACAAAAGACTAGAAAAACTTCTGAAACCATGCAATTTTATTATTAGTTTTTAATATTTTTAAAGCATGGTGTGATTGTAGCTTTTAAACACTGAAACTCTTGAGTGATTATATCTTCAGCATGAAATAAAATATTTATGGCAGCAAGAGAAAGGCATAAGGGATAGCATGAGTGGAAGCATAGCAGTTTAAGAGTAACCTATTCTTAGGGGGAAGTTCAAGTAGCCCAATAAGTTATAATAAGCTTTTGTCAACGAGATGATAAACCCATGTTTAAAATACATCTCAGTAACAATTCACGTAGGGAATCTTTTCCAACTGCCTTTAAATGGAAGTGATCTTTCCTGTTGTGCCTATTTTATAATCCTCGTCTTATATTTTTCTATTAAATGATAAGCTCCATGAGAATGCTGATTTATGAATATATCTCCCACAGCATTTAAGTCAATGCTTTGAACAGAAAAGGGGCTCAGTAAATATGCATGGCACTTAACTTGAAAAGTATCTAGAGACATGAATATGAGAACTAAACATACTTCTATTTAAAAAGATAAATTTCAAAATGCTAGAAGTAGTACTCTTAATCCCAGTTTTGCTGTTTTATTAGCTTTGTTACCTTAACATTTCTGTGCCTCACCTTACCTGTTAAATAATGGAGTTAAACTTGTAAATTACATGTTTGATCATTTAATTTATCCCAGGCACTGGGATAAGGCAATTGTATATATTATATAATTTACTCTTCATAACAACCCCTATGAGATTTTGTGGTAGTTATCCACATTTATTCCAGGAGCCCTGGAGTTACTTGAATCATAGTGTCAAGTAATTTACCAGCCATCACATTGATAGTATCTAGTGGAGTCGCAATATGTCTCCCCTCTCCTCTGGATATAATGTTTTTCTTATTAATTTTGGAAAAAGAGACCTTGATTTCTCCTTAAAATCTCAATTATTTGAGGTTTAACATTTAAATAGTCTAGAATTCTTTAAAAAACTGAAAATGCTTTAATCACCTAGACTATGAAAGTTAAATAGAATAAGTATTCATAAATAATCTCCACACTGGACTAGTGAATGCTTTATCTTAAAGATTCTTTTCTGAAGAGAACAAGAGTATCCCCTTGCTGGTTCATTTTGCAACACGTAAGTAATTGCCCTTCACAAAAGGGGAAAAAAGACGTATAAAAAAAGCCAGAACACTATTCAAATTCATTGCCTCTTCCAGGTGTGGGTAATTGAGTTGCCTCAAGATCAATATGAAACTGCCTAGCATACAGAAAGTCAATAGCTACTTCCAAAGTCAGGTCTGTCTAGTTTCCTTATCTGCAAAAGCAAAACCTCCAGCTGCTGCTTCAGAGGAAATCTAAATCTGCATAACAAAACTTGGAAGTAAATTCCATAGACCAGGAGCTCACTAAGTATCTTACTTTGATACCAAAAACTTTAGGGAGACCCCTATTGAGCAAATAACTTTTCTTTGATATTTCTCGACCCTGGAGTGGCATTGAATGAGCCACATATTCATTTTAGATAACTCCATTTAAAATCTGATTTAAAAAAGAAGGTCTGTGTGCAAGGTTATCATCTCTAGGCTTTTAAAAATACTTTAAAGTATTATCTTTTAAAGAAAAAGCACTGCAATGATAATCATTTTTTTCAAAAACATAATTTACTTTTATTATAATACAACACTGAAAATATTGCATAATATGTCTCCTTTATTAATGAAAATTTGGAATTGACTTTGATAAAAAGCATATCCAAAAAAAATTAATTTTGTGAAACTCTGATCTTCCAGAAAACACTGGTCATTTTTAAGAGTAAAGACACTGCTACCTTCCTTGACAAAAGTGTTCCTAAATTTGCCAGTGAAAGGAGAACTCCCTATTGGAATTGGTTGTTGAAATTTCAAAACTAACTTTAATTTCAAGCCACCCTCTCCTGGGAACCTCTTGCAATTGCCACTGCAACAGTCTTGTGTGGGGGATGGTGATGAGAGTATTACTTCCTCTATAAAGCTCTAGACCCTGTATCCACAAGAACCAATCTTAATTCCACAGAGCTCAGTTGAGTCAAGTATTTACAGAAGACAAAGAAATCAAAACAAGCAATTCACACATAGAATATTGTGCAATAACAGTATAACATGCTGCACTAATATTCCCTACCACACTTTCTGAAGCCCACAGGCCCATCTTTCTCTGATTTAGAAAAATTCTTTTCATGGTCACAGACTATCTACAGCTATATTATAAGACGTGGTTGGAGTAGTAAAGTGTCAGGATGGACACTTTATGAGGACTAGCATTTATATGATATTGGAAAAATACTACTGTGCATTTTTAAAAAGGCTCTGAAAGACACAGGAGTTGTTAAGTACCATTATCTGACCTTCCATTCCCTGTTTTTAAAGAATGATTGACAGTGGAATTTCCTCCTCTTTCAGCCTCCCCTCAATTCTCAGAATTTCCCAGAGTCTGCACTACTGTGAGGGTTGTTGCATACTTATTATATGTTATGCAACATATATTTCCTATGTGTGTGGAGTACAGGATGGAGCAGAGAGAAGATTTCTCAGTAAAAAGTAAATGTCCATGGAATGATCTTACAGCTGCTAGGATTACCTGGTTCTTTTTATTAGGAAATTAAAGTCAATTAACTCTTAACAATAAGATCTATAAACAGTACTTCCTGAAAGCCACGAACATTTTTATTTGATGTGTAGACTTGGGCAAAAAGAAAATAAAAAGAAACAATAATTTTATTCACTAAACTTCCCTTAAACCACCTTAAACATCTATCTCTGGTCTTTAGATTCAGAGCACATATTTCCTACTGTGGTTTTTCATGTGAGATATACTGGTTTGTTATTTTGAGCACCTCTTCTTACTTCTTAAGTACATAGTAAATGCCTACAAATTAGGACAAAGCCCTTAAGTTTATAAATTCCTCACTATCTCTACGAGCTTTACTTAGGAATAATAAGTTATGATGGGGAGAGCTAATCAGCTTTGGCGATAGGCTCTACATTGAATCGTGGTTCCACACACCAACCAGTTCATGATATTGGCAAGTGAGACATGCCTGAGTCTTAGTTTCCTCATCTATGAATGAGAAAACTAACTACCTCAAAGGTTGTTGTGAGACTTGAAAATGATAACATACACCAAATGCTAGGCTCAGTGTCTGGAACAAAATAGGTGATGCATAACTATTTTTGAATGAAGCTGATTAAAGCAATATATCAAAATAGCATTTAATGAACTCTGCTGCTTGCTACCATTGCCATTCTTTAGCTGATGATTATGGTCATTTAGTTTTTTGTGTGTGAATTTAATAGGTTAGGAAGAAGTCAAACGAGTTTTTTTTTTTTTTTTTTTTAACATTTGTAGGTTGTTACTAGTTTAAAAGTATTAGAGCACCTTATGAAAAAGGCTTACAGGACTCTTCTTCTATTTCTTTATGCCCAGAGTTAAAGAAACCATATTTGATATTCTGAGAGTCCTTCCTGTTTCTAGAGCTAAAAATAAAAGAACCAACATCTGTTCTTTCTTTGTTAAACATTTCTTGTGTCTTCTCGAACTTTGCCTCCATTCTTTTTCCGAGGTCCTGGATCATCTTCACTATCATTATTCTAAATTCTTTTTCTGGAAGGTTGCCTATCTCCACTTCATTTAGTTGTTTTTCTGGGATTTTACCTTGTTCATTCATCTGGTACATAGTTCTCTGCCTTTTCATCTTGTCTTTCTGTGAATGTGGTTCTCATTCCACAGGCTGCAGGATTGTAGTTCTCCTTGCTTCTGCTGTCTGCTGTCTGGTGGATGAGGCTATCTAAGAGACTTGTGCAGCTCCCTGATGGGAGGGACTGGTGGTGGGTAGAGCTGGGTATTGCTCTGGTGGGCAGAGCTCAGTAAAACGTTAATCTGCTGATGGGTGGGGCTGAGTTCCCTCCCTGTTGGTTGTTTGGCCTGAGACAACCCAGCACTGGAGGCTACAGGCTCTCTGGTGGGCCTAATGGTGGACTCTGGGAGGGCTCATGCCAAGGAGTGCTTCCCAGAACTTCTGCTGCCACTGTCCTTGTCCCCATGGTGAGCCACATCTGCCCCTCCACCTCTGCAGGAGACCCCCCAACACCAGCAGATAGGTCTGGTTCAGTCTCCTATAGGGTCACTGCTCCTTCCCCTGGGTCCCAATGGCCACACTACTTTGTGTGTACCTTCCAGGAGTGGAGTCTCTGTTTCCCCCAGTCTTCTCAAAGTCCTGCAATCAAATCCCGCTAGACTTCAAAGTCTGATTCTCTGGCAATTCCACCTCCTGTTGCTGGACCTACATGTTGGGAAGCCTGAGGTGGGGCTCAGATCCTTCACTCCAGTGGGTGGACTTCTGTGGTAACATTGTTCTCCAGTTTGTGAGTCACCCATCTAGCAGTTATGGGATTTGATTTTATTGTGATTGCACCCCTCCTACCATCTCATTGCAGCTTCTCCTTTGTCTTTGGATGTGGGGTATCTTTTTTGGTGAGTTCCAGTGTCTTCCTGTCCATGATTGTTCAACAGTTAGTTGTGACTCCGGTGCTCTCGCAAGAGGCAGTGAGCGCATGTCCTTCTATTCCACCATCTTGAACCAATCTCCTCTATGCTGAAATTTCTTAATGAAATAATTTGTCTCTTGGGTTTCTCTCATAATAGAAAGGGAATACTAAAGAAAATGTGATGCTAGTTTTTAGCAGCTACATTTCTAATGGAAAGAAAGATCCTCTAATGAAGTGTTTTTAAATGTCAGGGTGTATTGGAAGTATTTTATAATAAGGAACAGATTGTCTTTTTATCACCTTGCTAAAATCATATACATGGCAGTTATGGAATATGCAATAACTACAACTCCATTTAGGGAATTTTGCTCTACCACAACTACTCTTGAGCTGATAGAATTACATGTGCACATGTTATACTACAAACCCACTTAGTTCTAAACAAAATGTATATATATATACATATGTATGTATATGTATGTGTCTGTCTGAATACTTGAAAATATACTTGATAATATAATGTGGACAAATATGTGGAAAGGGCTGATGAGGAAGAATAAATTTATGAGAAATCATTTGTAAGATAACACCATTAGTACATGAATGGTGAAGAGATCTATTGAAAATGGGCCTCTAGTTTTGCTTTGTATTGTATTCCAGAACACCTTCATTTTCAATAAATCCTAGTTCTAGTCCTTCAACCTGAAGTAACTCAGGAAAATTTATGGCTTACACACACAAGAGTCCCTAAAACAAATCCTATATTTTACTTCAGTGTACTGCATTGTTAGCAAAGACTGTTATTTTGATATAATAGAAATAATTTAAAATGTTATAAAATAAATTTTAATGCATTAAAATAATATGGGCAGCAGATGTATTTATTTTTCAGAATAAGAATTTAAGATATAATTCTTCCAAATATTTTATAATTTAAATTTAATTCTTTAATTTAAAATTTATGATTATTAGTTTAACAAGTGTCTGCAAATACAAAGAGACCTCTCTTCCCTAATGCTATGCTTCAATCTTACTTTCCTTTCTTTTTCAACAACTGAGAATACCCTGGAGTTTAAATTACCTTAATAAGATGCAATTAAAATAGACTGCTTTATCTGATAATCAACAAACCTGAGGTTTAGCAATACTACAGTAACCATTATGTTGCCTCTTCTCTGAGAAGTTGTTACAATTTTTACATTATTTATCTAAATCTCATTTACTATGAATTCCCTTGAATTTCTATGTATTCTCTGATTCCAATGCTTAATTCAGCAAAAAATGCATACAAGATCAACCATAGACTTTTCTTTATCCCCAAATGAAAGTTGGTATTGCACCAAGGCATCTGCTTTAGAAGATCCTTTGAGAAAATACTAAATAAATGCAGGTATGGTATACATACCCCGTGTCTCAATTGCTGTTTGAATATAAACACTATTTCAATGACTTGGATTGCAGTTTATACAAGTGATCAGTGGGGAAACTGTGCTAGCTCTTATCAGTCTGGGACTTATACACCTTTCCTCATCTTTCATTCTATGTCAAAATTTATGTCATTAGCCTGATATGGGCCAAGCATGACCATAGGACTCCAGCAATAACAGGACTGCAATGGTAGCAATGAAGAATAGTTTCAGCATTAGCTTCAGATGTCAAGAATCATATACCTCATAACTTCTCTCTCTCCATTTGTGTTCTTTTATAGAACTTTCTCTAATTTGATTTATTCCATTTATGCTGAAAACATTTGAGCATTTTTAAAGCATATGATAAAATCCTTGCCTGAAATTCATTTATTGACTTTGTAGTGAAATAATGCTTACATGCACAACAATGCCTGGGGAATAGTATTGTCTTTTCACTGATCTTGTTGCCACCATTCTCTCATAGCCTGGATCCTTTCTACATTCTTTCCACAAAATTTATCTTCTTAAACACACATTTCTTTCTGTCATTCCTCTTTCAAAAGCCTTCAGTCATTCTGCAGTGCCAGGAGCAGTCACTCTCCAGAGTGTTACAAGGAATTGTAAATCCATGTAGGCACCACGTATGGAGGTTACACTAAATACAGATCTACACAAATAGGTACTACTATTTTCCAAATGTACATGATGCTGTTAATTAAATATAATTTTCAAATACTACTCAATTTTTAACTGTTGGGGACTTCACATATTTCTCAGTAACCCACACTAATATTTTTGAGCTAGTCAAAATATTTTGTGCCAGTCAGCTTTCCATAGATTAACCCAATTTATTCCTGTCTCACACACACATACATACCCACACATACACCCACTCAAACACATGTTCCCTGACACACAAACACACACAAGAATGAGACATATAATTGTTATCTTCAGTTTGTAACTGAGAAGGTGAAATTAAGAGAGGTTAAATAATTTGTACAGTCTCATGTCTTGTAAGTGAATAATAAATTGGGATTTGAAGCCAGGAATTTCAACTCAACAATGAATACTTTAACTCACACATCTAGTACAGTTACTATTTTATGGGGGTTTATGAAATGTTGTTATTAAAAAATACTCGTACTTGAAAAGTTTGGAATCCAGCACTGTAGAGAATTAAGCACTTAATTACCCTTACTTAGTATGGTATTTACAGCTGTGCTACAATCGTTTCCTAAGTTGAG
This sequence comes from Phocoena sinus, assembly GCF_008692025.1. Classification (NCBI taxonomy): domain Eukaryota; kingdom Metazoa; phylum Chordata; class Mammalia; order Artiodactyla; family Phocoenidae; genus Phocoena; species Phocoena sinus. The sequence goes on from NC_045766.1 coordinate 111,426,848, forward strand.
TTTCAAATAGTGTAGTTTCAATTATTAATAGAGATGTGATGTAAAAGAGTTGCTTTGTGGCCATATAATTTTAGGAAAAACTAAAAATTTTATCTCATAGTGAAGATTCTCAATGTGTATCAGTATATTAAATTCTTTGAGAAACTCAGCATGAATAAAACTGTTCATTGTTTCCTTACTTCAAGATTTCCCACCCTAATTTGATCGTAGAATCCAAATTATGGGGTACATTTATTCTGTTGAATAGTATTCTGTGGTAGAATATTTCAGGAAACAAGGATCCAAAAGATCAAGTTTTCAATCTTATATTCAACTACTGTCCCAAAGAACCCTCAGGTTTAATCCTGATCATACCTCTTTCTTATATCTCTGCCTTTCTTCACTTTGTTAGCCACTTCCATCTAAAATTTACCATCAGTTAAGGTCCTGCTGACTTTCCACATTGTTCAGAAATATTTGCTAAACAACTCTCCAGCCCATTAGGACTCTCCCTTTTCTGAACTCAGTTTGCAAGGCATCATTCATTGCCTTGTGACATTTCTTATAATTCATGTTCCTTCTTTGTCACATAAACCACAGTGTTAAGCCCTGTATGCAACTATGGCTGCTTATAGATTTTGTATAACTTAAGTTTTTAATCTAATTGTTTTAGGCACTCAAATATGTATTGTTGTAATGGTGAATGTAACCAAACGCTATTTTATTAAGACAATGTAAAATTCATGGAACTAGGGAAAATAAGGACTCAGATAAAATGTTGTCTCTTTTTACTGTATCAGTCAGTTTATGCTAGGGTCATATGGTCACAAACAACCACAAACCTCAAGGGCTTCCAACAAAAAAGCTCTTGCTACAGCATTTCGCCATTTGGATGCTGAAACTAAAGAATAGCCCCTGTCTGAGGCATTATATGTGTCATAGCTCAGAGAAAATAGAACTTATAGGAACTAAGCAACAGATCTGAATGTTTCTGCTCAGACTTGGCATATGGACACAGACCACATTTTGTGGCCAGGTTTGACATCAATGAGATGATGCATGTAATTAAAAGAAAAGGAAGGGAATATTTCACAACCATAAAACCTACCACAATAGCCTAATTTAGATCCTGAGTGATCCTTTTTAATGCTTATTTTTTAAAACAAAATAGTTGAGTGAAAATATTTTTTCTGTATAATATATGGTGCATATAAAAGCCCATTAGATTTACAAAGCTATTTAATTCAAGACATGGAAAATTATTGGTGTAAAGGAATTGGTACAGAGGGTAAAACTATTTTGACTACAAGGTTTTTTTAAAGGCTAATTGGTAATTTAATAATAAGCTAATATCTGTCCCTGCTCTGTGTCCATTACTGATAGGTTGGGTATGGTGGAATCACAAAATCTGTAGGTTAACATCCATCTTCACATGAAGTATAAGTCCCTGGTAGAGTTAGTAGTGAGGACATTCTATATAAAAATAAATTGTTTAGAGTTTTAAATAAAATATGTGAATAAAATTGAAATAAATTAAAATGTTGATTAGCAGGGCAGTTATTCTGTGGAAAATCCACACCCACTTTTTCAAAACCTATGTGCAAAAACACAAGTGCATGCACACACACACACGTATTCAAGATTTATATGTATTCTAGGTGTATAAAACCTGGAAGTTCACATTAGTGCTACTTCCTAGTGATTACTCTAGGAGAAAAATATTAAGAGTACCAAAATAGTGACACTGAAAAATGATGAATAGTTGGGATTTTAAAAATGCATTTCTTATTATATACAAAACAGGAAAAAAGAGTGTGAAAATAGTTATATAGGTCAGTGGTGGATGGATTGGCTGATCTCACTCTGATCAGACCAATTTAAAAAATGTAGGTGGGAAAGAGACTGCAAAATAGCATGAGGTTACTGTTGTCATTTTCTAACTCTCAGGAAAAATACAATTAAATTTCCTCAAGTGTTCTCAGGTATCGCTTACTTCTCATATTTCTAGAGAAACCACTATGAACTCTTTAAAGGTTAAAAATAGATGTATGGATAATTTGAAAAACTATCACTAGTTACTAATTAGCTGTGTGACTATGTAAATAATTGCACTTCAGGCATCTCATATATGAAATGTGAAAAATGATTTATGTTGAAGTGTTAATATGAGTTAGCATAAGTAAATATGTAATACAATTCTTAGCTATTCCTAGTAGTAGTGATTTTTATTAGATTAATAAAATTAATCAATGATTTTAATAATAATTAATAAACAATAAAATCAATTATTTTATTTATTAATACAATTAAAAAAATTATTAATTTTTATTTAGTAGATTTTTATTTCATAATGTGCTAAAATGTACTTTTATAAATATTGACTAAGACCTCAATATATTCTATGCATAAAATCACAGTGTCTACCTTTTTAAAAAGCAATTTTAGTTTGCAGTCATGAATTTGAATAGAAATTATCAGTTTGATAATTACTTTTTAAAATATTTTGCATACTGATATATTAGCAATCTTTTTCTGAAGACAGTTTTAAGTCACTCTCAAAATGAGATTTCAAAATATTTATTCTATTTTAAAATAGTTATTAAATATTGAGATTACATAGTGGATGTATAAGTAATAGATATAAAATTCACTACACTAAAACTGGTTGAATTTTTGACATAATACATATTCAAAAAATTTTCAAGCATAAATGCTATTAAACTTAAATATGTTTGAGGGGTAATGACTTCTCAAAACTATTTATTACTAAGAATCAAAACAATACATGCTTAATTTCCTAAAATCAGTTTCTCTTTGAGCGATGAATTCATTGCTGCTAGCATATTTCTGATTTCATTTGTCTTGCTGCCTGAAGTCTTCTGACTTTAGTGATGGAAATCAAACCCCATTGGACATGACAACCAGCTTGATAAGACTGTAAATCAGTCTAGAAAATGTGAAAAAATCTTGAAAACATAAAAACATTTTGTTGTTTAATTAAGTGATGTGTAGTTTCTGTTTTGGTTTTTTTGCTTTAAAGCAAATTTGACCCACCCACACTTATTGAATGCTTCCCAGTAGACCTAAAATATATTTTTTCTTAGGCAAACATATTTAAAAGCCACTGAAGCATTTTCCTTTGTTCTTCCAAAGTTAGTAGGGTACAGAATGCTCATATTGAAACCTTTTAATGTTTAAATACAAGTAAATGCAATAAACGGTCACCCCCATTTTCTGATTAAAAACAAGGCTTTAAATGAGAGGGAAAATGCCACCAAGAAACCATTGTCTTTTGCCTACAGCCTAATCCCTCACTTGTCTTTCTTGATTGATTTGTCACTTGGTGGCAGCTGAACTGTGTGTTTGAAGATCTTTTGTATAGATTTAATCAGGAGATGGAAATCCCATCCTTGATTGACACAATTAATTTGTAATCATTTACTCTAGCTAGAAGAGCTGCATCTCTCTAAGGTTCTGAAAAAAAAAAGACCTTTACATTTCTTTTACCATTCATTTCAAATCAATTTAGGTAGGTAGTCATGGGGGAAGAATTATCAATTTGGAATAATATATATTGCATTATAATTTTTTAAAAGTAGAGTAAAAATCATTTCCCTGTTTTTTTTTTTAAACATCTTTATTGGAGTATAATTGCTTTACAATGGTGGGTTAGTTTCTGCTGTAAAACAAAGGGAATCAGCTATACATATACATATCCCTATATCTCCTCCCTCTTGCGTCTCCCTCCCACCCTCCCTATCCCATGCCTCTAGGTGGATACAAAGCACAGAGCTGATCTCCCTGTGCTATGTGGCTGCTTCTCACTAGCTATCTATTTTACATTTGGTAGTGTACATATTATCAATGCTACTCTCTCACTTCGTTCCAGCTTACCCTTCCCCCTCCCCGTGTCCTCAAGTCCATTCTCTTCATCTGCGTCTTTATTCCTGTCCTGCCCCTAGGTTCTTAAGAACTATTTATTTTTATTTTTTTAAAGTTCCTTATATATGTGTTAGCATACAGTATTTGTTTTTCACTTTCTGACTTACTTCATTCTGTATGACAGACTCTAGGTCCATCCACCTCACTACAAATACCTCAATTTCTTTTCTCTTTATGGCTGAGTAATATTCCATTGTATATATGTGCCACATCTTCTTTATCCATTCATCTGTCAATGGACACTTAGGTTGCTTCCATGTCCTAGATATTGTAAATAGAGTTGCAATGAACATTGTGGTACGTGACAATTTTTGAATTATGGTTTTCTTGGGTATATGCCCAGTAGTGGGAATGCTGGGTGATATGGTAGTTCTGTTTTTAGTTTTTTAAGGGACCTCCATACTGTTCTCCATAGTGGCTGTATCAATTTACATTCCCACCAACAGGGCAAGAGGGTTCCCTTTTCTCCACACCTTCTCCAGCATTTATTCTTTGTAGATATTGTGATGATGGCCATTCTGACTGGTGTGAGGTGGTACCTCATTGTAGTTTTGATTTGCATTTCTCTAATGATTAGTGACGTTGAATATCCTTTCATGTGTTTGTTGGCAATCTGTATACCTTCTTTGGAGAAATGTCTATTTAGGTCTTCTGCTCATTTTTGGATTGGGTTGTTTGTTTTTTTGATATTGAGCTGCATGAGCTGCTTGTATATTTTGGAGATTAATCCTTTGTCAGTTGCTTCATTTGCAAATATTTTCTCCCATTCTGAGGGATGGCTTTTCATCGTGTTTATGGTTTCCTTTGCTGTGCAAAAGTTTTTAAGTTTCATTAGGTCCCATTTGTTTAATTTTGTTTTTATTTCCATTTCTCTAGGAGATGAGTCAAAAAGGATCTTGCAGTGATTTATGTAATAGAGTGTTCTGCCTATATTTTCCTCTAAGAGTTTGATAGTTTCTGGCCTTACATTTAGGTCTTTAATCCATTTTGAGTTTATTTTTGTGTATGGTGTTAGGGAGTATTCTAATTTCATTCTTTTACATGTAGCTGTCCAGTTTTCCCAGCACCACTTATTGAAGAGGATGTGTCTTTTCTCCATTGTGTACTCTTGCCTCCTTTATCAAAGATAAGGTGACCATATATGCATGGATTTATCTCTGGGATTTCTATCCTGTTCTTTTGATCTATATTTCTGTTTTTGTGCCAGTACCATACTGTCTTGAGCTTTGTAGTATATTCTGAAGTCAGGGAGCCTGATTCCTCCAGCTGCGTTTTTCTTCCTCAAGATTGCTTTGGCTATTCGGGGTCTTTTGTGTTTCCATACAAATTGTGAAATTTTTTGTTCTAGTTCTGTGAAAAATGCCATTGGTACTTTGATAAGGATTGCACTGAATCTGTAGATTGCTTTGAATAATGTAGTCATTTTCACAACGTTGATTCTTCCAATCCAAGAACATGGTATATCTCTCCATTTGTTTGTGTCATCTTTAATTTCTTTCATCAGTGTCTTATAGTTTTCTGCATGCAGGTCTTTTGACTCCTTATGTAGGTTTATTCCTAGGTATTTTATTCCTTTTGTTGCAATGGTAAATGGGAACATTTCCTTAATATCTTTTTCATATTTTTCATCATTAGTGTAGAGGAATGCAAGAGATTTCTGTGCATTAATTTTGTATCCTGCTACTTTACCAAATTCATTGATTAGTTCTAGTAGTTTTCTGGTAGCATCTTTAGGATTTTCTCTATGTAGAGTATCATGTCATCTGCAAACAGTGACAGCTTTACTTCTTCTTTTCCAATTTGGATTCCTTTTATTTCTTTTTCTTCTCTGAATGCTGTGGCTAAAACTTCCAAAACTATGTTGAATAATAGTGGTGAGAGTGGGCAACCTTATCTTGTTCCTGATCTTAGTGGAAATAGTTTCAGTTTTTCACCATTCAGAACGATATTAGCTGTGGGTTTGTTATATGTTGACGTAAGTTCTCTCTATGCCTACTTTCTGGAGGGTTTTTATCATAAATCAGTGCTGAATTTTGTTGAAAGCTTTTTCTGCATCTATTGAGATGATCATATGGTTTTTCTCCTTCAATTTGTTAATATGGTGTATCACATTGCTTGATTTGCATATACTGATGAATCCTTGCATTCCTGGGATAAACCCCACTTGATCATGGTGTATGATCCTTTTAATGTGCTATTGGATTCTGTCTGCTAGTATTTTGTTGAGGATTTTTGCATCTATGTTCATCAGTGATATTGTCCTGTAGTTTTCTTTTTCTGTGACCTCTTTGTCTGTTTTTGGTATCAGGGTGATGGTGGCCTCATAGAATGTGTTTGGGGGTGTTTCTCCCTCTGCATTATTTTGGCGGAGTTTGAGAAGGATAGGTGTTAGCTCTTCTCTAAATGTTTGATAGAAGTCACCTGTGAATCCATCTGGTCCTAGGCTTTTGTTTATTGGAAGATTTCTAATCACAGTTTCAATTTCAGTGCTTGTGATTGGTCTGTTTATGTTTTCTATTTCTTTCTTGTTCAGTCTTGGAAGGTTCTGCTTCTCTAAGAATTGTTCATTTTTTCTAGATTGTCCATTTTATTGGCATATAGTTGCTTGTAGTAATCTCTACAAGATCCTTTGTATTTCCACAGTGTCAGTTGCTACTTCTCCTTTTTAATTTCTAATTCTGTTGATTTGAGTCTTCTCCCTTTTTTCCTTGATGAGTCTGGCTAATGGGTTATCAATTTTTTTACCTTCTCAAAGAACCAGCTTTTAGTTTTATTGATCTTTGCTATCATTTCCTTCATTTCTTTTTCATGTTTTTCAGATCTAATCTTTATGATTTATTTCCTTCTGCTAACTTTGGAGTTTTTTTGTTCCTCTTTCTCTAATTGCTTTAAGTGTAAGGTTAGATTGTTTATTTGAGATATTTCTTGTTTCTTGAGGTAGTATTCTATTGCTATAACTTTCCCTCTCAGAACTGCTTTTGTTGCATCCCATAGGTTTTGGGTCGTCGTGTTTTCATTGTCATTTGTTTCTAGGTATTTTTTGATTTCCTCTTTGATTTCTTCAGTGATCTCTTGGTTATTTAATAGTGTATTTATCTAGCCTCCATGTGTTTTTTACAGATTTTTTTCCTGTAATTGATATCTTGTCTCATAGCATTGTTGTTGGAATAGATACTTGATACGATTTCAATTTTCTTAAATTTACCAAGGTTTGATTTGTGACCCAAGATATGACCTATCCTGGAGAATGTTCCATGACAGCTTGAGAACAAAGTGTATTCTGTTGTTTTTGGATGGATTATCCTATAAATATCAGTTAAGTCCATCTTGTTTAATGTATCATTTAAAGCTTGTGTTTCCTTATTTATTTTCATTTTGGATGATCTGTCCATTGGTGAAAGTGAGGGGTTAAAGTCCCCAACTATTATTGTGTTACTGGCCATTTCCTCTTTCATGGCTGTTAGCATTTGCCTTACGTTATGGAGTGCTCAATGTTGGGTGCATAAATATTTAGAATTGTTATATTTTCTTCTTGGATTGATCCCTTGATTTTTATGTAGTGTCCTTCTTTGTCTGTTGTAATAGTTTTTATTTTAAAGTCTATTTTGTTTGATACGAGAATTGTCACTCCAGCTTTCTTTTGATTTCCATTTGCATGGAATGTCTTTTTCCATCCCCTCACTTTCAGTCTGTATGCGTCCCTAGGTCTGAGTGGGTCTCTTGTACATAGCATATATATGGGTCTTGTTTTATATCCATTCAGCCAGTCTGTGTCTTTTGGTTGGAGAATTTAGTCTATTTACATTTAAAGTAATTATCGATATGTATGTCCCTATCACCATTTTCTTAATTGTTTTGGGTTTGCTATTGTAAGTCTTTTCCTTTTCTTGTGTTTCCTGCCTAGAGAAGTTCCTTTAGCATTTGTTGTAAAGCTTGTTCGGTGGTGCTGAATTTTCTCAAAATTTGCTTGTCTGTAAATGTTTTTTTTTCTCTGTTGAATCTGAATGAGATCCTTGCTGGTAGAGTAATCTTCATTGTAGGTTTTTCCCTTTCATCACTTTGATTATGTCCTGCCAGTTCCTTCTGGCTTGCCGAATTCCTGCTGAAAGATCAGCTGTTAACCTTATGGTAATTCCCTTGTATGTTATTTGTTGCTTTTCCATTGCTGCTTTTAATATTTTTTCTTTATATTTAATTTTTGACAGTTTGATTAATACGTGTCTTGGCGTTTTTCTCCTAGGATTTATCCTGTATGTGACTGTCTGTGCTTCCTGGACTTGATTGACTACTTTCTGTCCCATATTAGGGAAGTTTTCAACTATAATCTCTTCAAATATTTTCTCAAGCCCTTTCTTTTTCTCTTCTTCTTCTGGAACCCCTATAATTTGAATGCTGGTTTGTTTAATATTGTCCCAGAACTCTCTGAGACTGTCCTCAATTCTTTTCATCCTTTTTTTTTTTTTTCCTGCTGTGTGGTTGTCATTTCCACTATTTTATCTTCCAGGCCACTTATCCATTCTTCTGCCCCAGTTAGTCTGGTATTGATTCCTTCTAGAAAATTTTTAATTTCATGTATTGTGTTGTTCATCATTGTTTGTTTGCTCTTTAGTTCTTCTATGTCCTTGTTAAATGTTTCTTGTATTTTCTCCATTCTCTGTCCAAGATTTTGGATCATCTTTACTATCATTGCTCTGAATTATTTTCAGGTAGACTGCCTATTTCCTCTTCATTTGTTTGGTCTGGTGAGTTTTTACCTTGCTCCTTCATTTGTTGTATATTTCTCTGTCTTTTCATTTTGCTTAACTTACTGCATTTGGGGTCTCCTTTTCGCAGGCTGCAGGTTCATAGTTCCTTTTGTTTTTGTTGTCTGCCCCCAGTGGGTGAGGTTGTTTCAGTGGGTTGTGTAGGCTTCCTGGTGGAGGGCCTGCTGCCTGTGTTCTAGTGGATGAGGGTGTATCTTGTCTTTCTGGTGGGCAGGACAGTGTCTGGTGGTTTGTTTTGGAGTGTCTGTGAAGTTAGTATGATTTTAGGCAGCCTCACTGCAAATGGGTGGGGTTGTGTTCCTGTCTTGCTAGTTGTTTGGTATGGGGTGTCCAGCACTGTAGCTTGCTGTTTGTTGAGTAGATCTGGTTCTTAGCGTTGAGTTGGAGATCTCTTGGAGAGCTTTCACCATTTGCTATTACTTGGGGCCAGGAGGTGTCTGGTGGACCAGTGTCCTGAAGTCAGCTCTCCCAAATAAGGGGCTCAGGTCTGACACCCAGCTGGAGCACCAAGACCCTGTCAGCCACATGGCTCAGAAGAAAAGGAAGAAAGAAAGAAGAGCAAAATAAAATAAAGTTATTAAAATAAAAATATAAAAATTTTTATTAAAAATGAAAAAGTAATTTAAAAATAGAAAGAAGATAGCAACCAAACCAATAAACAAATCCACCAATTTAACAAGTGCTAAGAACTATACCAAACAAAAATAAAAATAGCCTGAACCCTAGGACAAATTGTAAAAGCAAAGCTATACAGACAAAATCACACAAAGAAACATACATATACACACTCACAAAAAGAGAAAAATGAAAAATGTATACATATATATTTAAAATAGAAGGAAGAGAGCAACCAAATCAATAAAAAAATCTACCAATGATAATAATTCTAAATACTAATCTAAGATAAACATAAAACCAGCAGGAAATTAGATGCAGAAAGCAAACCCCAAATCTACAGTTGCTCTGAAAGTCCACTGCCTCAATTTTGGCATGATTCGTTGTCTATTCAGGTATTCCACAGATGCAGGGTACATCAAATTGATTGTGGAGATTTAATCTGCTGTTCCTGAGGCTGCTGGGAGAAATTTCCCTTTTCTCTTCTTTGTTCACACAGCTCCTGGGTTTCTGCTTTGGATTTGGCCTTCCTCTGCATATAGGTCGCCTGAGGGCATCTGTTCATCCCTCAGACAGGATGTGGTTAAAGTAGCAGCTGATTAGGGGGCTGTAGCTCACTCAGGCCAGTGGGAGGGAGGGGTACAGAATGCGGGTCGAGCCTGCGGTGGCAGAGGCCAACGTGATGTTGCAACAGCCTGAGGTGCACTATGTGTTCTATCAGGGAAGTTGTCCCTGAATCATGGGACCCTGGCAGTGGCGGACTGCACAAGCTCCCAGGAGGGGAAGTGTGGATAGTAACCTGTGCTTGAATACAGGCTTCTTGGTGGCTGCAGGAGCAGCCTTAGCATTTCCTGCCCATCTCTCTTGTCCACGCTGATAGCCACGGCTCACGCCCATCTCTGGAGCTCATTTAAGCAGTGCTCTGAATCCCCTCTCCTAGCACATCCTGAAACAATGGTCTCTTGCCTCTTCAGCAGGTCCAGAGTTTTTCCCGAACTCCCTCCTGGCTAGCTGTGGTTCACTAGCCCCCTTCATGCTGTGTTCACATAGCCAACCCCAGTCCTTTCCCTGGGATCTGACCAAAGCCCGAGCCTCAGCTCCCAGCCCCCAGACTCCTGTGCAGGTGATCAGACAAGCGTCTCGGGCCCGTGAGTGCTGGTTGGCACCGATCTTCTGTGTGGGAATCTCTCTGCTTTGCCCTCTGCACCCCTATTGCTGTGCTCTCCTCTGTGGCTCCAAAACTTACACCCTGCCCATCCCCCGTCTCCGCCAGTGAAGGGGTTTCCTAGTGTGTGGAAATTTTTCCTCCTTCACAGCTCCCTCCCAGAGATGCAGGTCCTGTCCCTATTTTTTTGTCTTTGTTTTTTTCTTTTTTCTTTTGCCCTACCCAGGCACGTGGGGAGTTTCTTGCCTTTTGGGAAGTCTGAGGTCTTCTGCCAGTGTTCAGTAGGTGTTCTGTAGGAGTTGTTCCTCATGTACATGTATTTTTGATGTATTTGTGGGGAGGAAGGTGATCTCCACGTCTTACTCCTCCACCATCTTGAAGGTCCTACCCTGCATGCATCTTTTCCACAGGGATTTGTGATGTCATCTCTAAGCTCTTTGTGGAAAATCAGTAGCTTTTGCAGTTCCATGCCCAGATTCAGAACAATCTTTATTTCACACATAGAGGATGTTTGAGAATGTTCAGTTGGTACTGTGAAGATCTAAAGTAAAAGCAGAAAGTTATAACTAAGCAGCTCATGAAAATATGGGAGGTGGAGGTAAACTGTATATATCACTCCATTAATTATCGTAAAATATTCAGTTGCAAGAAATAATACAAAGACTGCCTATATCCTTTACCTAGGTTTTCCCAGTGATACCATCTTGCAAAATTATAGTACAATATCACAACAAAAATATGACATTGATTTATTCTAAATATAGAATAGTTTAATCACCACAAGGATCCCTTCCATTGCTATTTTATAGGCATATACACCGCTCTGCTCTCATCTCTAACTTTTGGCAACCATCAATGTGTTCTCCATGTCTAAAATTTTGTCATTTTGATAATGTCATATACATGAAATCATACAGTAAGTAACCTTTTGGGATTGATTTTTTCCTTTCAGGATAATTCCCTGTAGATTCATCTAAGTTGTTGCATGTGTCATAGTTTGTCCCTTTTTATTGCTGAGAATGATATGGACACACTTCCATCTTTAAATAATTCACCACTTGAAGGACATCTGGTTTGTTTCCAGTTATTGACTATTTTAAATAAAGGTGTCTCTTTTTTTGCCACCCTATGGATTACTAGCCTATTTGGGGGAATTCTGTTGTTGAATTCTGTTTCTTCTTGTTTTAGGTGAGAAATCTATAGTCATTAGAATTGATGTTCCCTTCTAAGTAATATGTCATTTCACTATGGCTGCTTTCAAGACTTTTTCTGTCTTTATTTTCAGAAGTTTAATTATCATATTTCTTGGTGTGTATTTCTCTGGGTTTATTTTGCTTCAGATTTGCTCAGCCTGTTGCTCACCAAAAAGACAACTGCATCCCTGGTCAACATTTAAACTACAGTCTCACGGGAGATCTTGAGTCAGAGACACCAGTTTAAGTCGTGCTTGGATTGTTGACCACAGAAACAGAGATAAGAGATGTTTGTTGTTTTAAGCTACTAAACTGTGGGATACTTTCTCACTCATCAATAAATAACCAATACAGTCACAGTCATCATATCTGAAGGAATGACTATTGTTCTCTTTATGTAAATTCTTCCCATTGTTCTTGGTTACTAGCTAACTCAGGCCATGATATAATACTACAGTCACCATTTCTTCCATAAGAGTTTTAAATATATATTTTTCTCCAGGAGCACAATAATTAGAGAGAAGCTTCTTCCAGGTTTATAGTAGTTAGGGTAAACTTAGGTTTTATCTTAACTACTATGCTTTTACCCTATTTAGCATTAACCAAAACTAAAAAAAAATATTGATTATAAAATCTAGTAACTTAATTTTTTTAAACTTTATTATTATTATTATTTTGGCTGGGCTGTGCAGCTTGCTGTATCTTAGTTCCCCAACCAGGGATCGAATCCAGGCCCACAGCAGTGAAAGCCCAGAGTCCTAACCATTGGACCACCAGGGAATTCCCCCAAACCTAGTAATTTTAAATAAGATAGTAATTTTTCCCTCACTTCGTACTCTGAAAGTTAGCACCTCTTTTTGGCAGGTCAGCTCAAATGCAAAGAGTTTTAGTGTCCACTGTTCCTCTCGTTGCATAATCCAACAAACTTCTAGCGTGCGGGCACTGTTGTCCATATCATATCTGTGTGCACCTACAATTGGAAGACAAAAGGAAAGAAGAACACTCACATGTTATGGCCAAGACTCAGAAGTGGCATGATGTGCCAATTCAGCATTTATCACCCAATCAAAGCTGCTAGAAAATGTAGTCCATGGTAGGTATATGTCCAGCATTCAAATATTATTGTAGAAAAGTGGGAAAACAGATACTGAAGAACAATTAGCAGTATGCCAGGGAGTCTTTAGTCTTTTGTATTTTCCACAGTTTACCTCTTTGATATGTTCCTACTGAGTAGGACCAATTAAATATAGGCAAAGGAGACATCTATAACCTAAATATTTAGGTAGAAGTGGCAAGGCTTTATATTCATTCATTATATTGACATCAATAGTATTTTATTATTGGGATAACAACAATAATCCTTAGAATATATGTTATCAATTTTTTTATGGATTGCCTCCTTTTTCACCACATCCACCATTCTCCTTACATAATCGTGAGAGACTTATCACACTATCTGAAAATGACTATATTAAGCCCCACTATACAGAATTTCAAGGGAACACTACTCTCCACTACCAACCCACCTAGGACCCAGTATATGGTCTCATTTCTCTTCCTGGATACTTAGTGGGAAAATCCTGTTCTCATATGTAGAACTACAGTTGTCTATTGCTATATAGGAAACATCCTCAAGCTTTAATTTAATATTATCTTTCATGTTTCTCTGGATTGACTGGAGTCAGCACATCTCTTTCTTATGATCTGTAGTGTCATTGCCATCAGATAGTGGCTAAAGCTGAAGTTATATGAAGGCTCACTTTAGAGGGCTAGACAAGGCAGCTTACTAACATACATGTCTCACCCTTCAGGTAGAATGATACATAGAATAGCACTCCTCTCCACCAAAAAAAAGTCTACATTATAATTGTCCCTGGAATATGTGAATATGTGGAAAAAAGGGGCTTTGCACATGTGATTAACTTAAGGATCTTGAGATGGAAGAGAATATCCTGGATTACCTGGGTGGGCTTGATGTAATCATAGAGGTCCTTAAAAGAGGGAGGCAAGATAGTCAGAGAAAGAAAAGGAGATGTGACAAGGAAGCAGAGGTTGAAGTGATGTCATCATGAAGAAGTGGCCAGGAGCCAGGGATTGCAGGTGGCTTTTCAAAGCTACAAAAAGCAAGAAAACAGATTCTCCCCTCAGAGACTCCAGAAGGAACCAGCCCTACCGACACCTTGACGTTAGCCTGCTGTTACTAATTTTTCCTTTTGATCTCTAAAACTGTAAGATAATGCATTACATAGTTTTAAACCATTAAGTTTGTGGGAATTTGTTACAGTAGTGATAAGAAATTAATATCAATGTGATGGGTGGGACAGTTGAGGTCTGGCTGGATTTCTTTCTCTTTCTCCATGAGACCATTCCATGTGGTGACCTTGGGCTCTCTCACAGCACACTGTTCTCGAGTTAGTAGGACTTCTTACCTGGCAACGCTCTACCCCCAGAACATGTGTTCTAAAAACAGGACGCACAAGTTTCTCTTACTTTAAATACTAGAACTGCAACTGATAAATCACCCTGACACATTCTAATAGTTAAGTAGTCACAGGTCAAGACCAGATTCAGATCTTGGTGGGGAAATGAACCAGTAATGTCTGTCTTTATCCAGCCTCTGGACATATGCTATTTCCATTTCTCACAAATTCAGAATACATTCACCCCTCCTAAAATTCCTACAATTTCATTACATTATGATACCAAATTCAGTTTTTAGTTCCAAGATCTTGTCATTTAAAATCAACTCCAGGTGAAAATAAGACTCTGGGCACAATTACTCGGTTTTGGGTCTGGATTATTATTCCTGTTGATCTGAAGACTTTGAGCTAAAAGAACACTTTATCTGTCTTCCTTACATCTGGTATAAAAAGAGGAGAGTTGTAGGATAACTGCTTTTGACATTCCTATTCCAGACTAAGGAGAGCTCAGGAGGTATGGACAGTCACAGGTACAGAGCAATTCTGAAATACCATCAATCACATATCACCAGTTCCTTGGTTAGAGCCCAATCCTTCTCTGTGGGAATTTTTTTTTTGTGAATCTTGACTCTACCCTCTAAGCTCTTGGATGTACTTTCTGAGTCATATTTCCTTTTGCATAATAAAAGGTCCTGTTTTTCTCTCTCCTTCTTCCCTTTCTTCCTCTCTCTCTTTCTTTCTTTCTTTCTTTCTTTCTTTCTTTCTTTCTTTCTTTCTTTCTTTCTTTCTTTCTTTCTTTCCTTCCTTCCTTCCTTCCTTCCTTCCTTTTCTTTCTTTTCAGCTAAGTAGTTTCCTTGCCCATAAAAGTTGGGGACCTGAATTTCTCTTTACACGTTGAACTGTCCCTCTCTCTTTTAGTCTAAGTAGGTAAAATTACTTTAAAAAATCTTTGGACTTACATTTATAACCCACATTAGTAGACAAGTCACCCCCACAGACCTCTTACAATACGTTGGGCTGAGAGTCAGAACACAAGAGGGCAATGTACTTCAGAGCCTTGGAGGACATTATCTAACTGGGAGCATTTATGAACCACTGCATTACATGTTTATGAGGGTTTAACTGAGGTCTCAGAGCCTCACTCTTGAAAACATGACCAGTGTCCTGAATTCATTCATTGCACTTGAAGAAATTTCTTACTTTCAGAGTATTTCTTGGGAGAGATGGAGGTGAGAAAATATCTTATTTTTGAACACAGCAAATGCTGCCTCAGCAAATTTCTTCTAGATTCTACTTTGAGACTGAATAGTTCCTTCTTTAGTATTTCTCTCTACCTGTACATTATCATATAGAGCTAAATAACAAATTAGATGACCATTATAAGGACATATCGTTAACCAAATCCATAAATTCAGTAAAAAATATGTTCCATTTCCACATTACCATGCATGAGAATATCATAAATTTTTGTCACTAAGAAACACATTTTTTTTTCTTAAAACAAGCTTCATAGCAAATTCCTACCTGTCATTTCAGTATTCACTAACAATTTTCCTAAGGCCCTTCTAATATCTGCCTGCTGCTTGTTTCCAAGCCAATCCCACACGTTTTCATTTAAAAACATTTTGTTTTACAGCAGCAATCTACTTTCACAAATCAGATTCTTCTTTGATTATTTATTGCTATGTAACTAACCACCCCCAAAACTTAGTGGCTCAAAACAACAATTTATTACCTCTCACGTTTCTGATGGCTCATTCACTCAGCTGGATGCTTCACACTTTTGGTCTCTCATGTGGTTACAGAGGGATGGCAGCTGTGTCTGGAGTCATTTGTAAGATTGTCAGAGCTGGATTGGCAAGATGTGTTCTTTACTTACATGCTAGAACCTCAGACTGCATACTTGGGACATATAGGTTCTAAGGACCTCTCTCTCTTTCTCTCTCTCTCTTTCTCTCTCACTCCCATTCCCTCCTTCTCTCCTTCCTTCCTTGTCTGCCTCCCTCCTTCCTTCCCTGTGGTCTCTCCGTGGGGCTAATTTATGTTTCCTCACAGCTTGCTGGTCTCCAGGTATTCAAATGTCTTACATCAAAGCTAGATTTCCCAAGACATGTATACCAAGACAGAGGAACCAGAGGCTGCCAGTTCCCTTAACAAACTGGCATAGTGTCACTTCTACCACATTCCATTGATTAAGCAACCACACGGCCAGTCCACATTTAAGTGAAAGGGAAATAAACCTCACATCTTGATGGGAAGAGTGGCAAAGGGTTTGTACCAGTTTTCATCTAAGACATGAAATTTTCATCCTCTTTTCTAAGAATTTCTCATGGACAAAGATTAAATTCTGCTCCTTTAATTGGCATTTGTTTTTAAATATCTTTATCCTCTACCTCATTTATGAATTATTCCAAGTCACGATAGGTAATGTAAATAGGAATTAGACCATATGTGACATCATTGTAGTTGGTGAATTCTCTTTATCCACTAATCTATGAGAGTCCTATAAGAAAAGCTTATTATACTATTCTGTATTTCATAAGCCATTGGATAATTCAATTCCACTTAGATGTTTTTCTCCAACCCCACATTACCCCCATTCTATGCAAAGTCATGCTTTATCTTTATATTTCTCACAGTCTATTTTTTTGTTCCAAGTCTCCTAGCCCCTGTAGGTGCACTTAAAAGGATGTAGGAGAACTCAACCATTTGAGGACCGTAAAATATCTTGGTCTGGATTTGGGGAAAGGTTATACCATTATCCACTTCCTTTAAACATTTTTAATTTTAGCATACCTAATAGTATGGGTATTACAAAATTCAAAATGTACCCAAAAAATTACACAATGGTAAGTTCTGTGTTTTTGCTCAGTCCAAAAAGTAAAGTCCTCTTCTAGAAAGAACAAAACTAAAGTAACCAATTTATTTTGTATTCTGTTAGATATACATATGCATATACACACAAATACATATAAGCAATTAATTATATATATGTATATATACATATATGAATACATATACATAAATGTGCATATATTTGTACATATGAATAGATACATATCTGTATTGCATTGTTTGTGTACATGTATATACTTATTATACAAATGGTAACTTATAGGATATGCACTGTAGCACACTTTGCTTTTCTTTGGTGATAATAATATAACTTGGGGAAGGTTCCATATTAGTTTTAAAAGAGTTTCATCCCTTTGATTCATTTGTTTGTTTCTTACTTTCCTTATGGATATACAGTATACCAATTTCTATTGAAGTATATGATACTTTTTAACCAGTTTTCTATTGATAGATATTTAATTTGTTTCAAATGTCTTTCTATTAAAAATAATGTTACAATGAATAATCCTGTACATGTACCATCATTGTACAAATCTGGGCATACTGTAGTATACACAATTGTTGAGTCAAAATGTAAGTAAGTATATTTTTAAATTGGAAGGTACAGTCAAATTGCCCTTCTTAGAGAAAATACTAGTGTTTATATTCAGTCTTTTGCAGTACCTCTTACCCAATCTTTTGAATATATATTGTATACTGTCAAATATTTGATCTTTATCCACCTGACACGTGAAAATAGTGTCTCATTAAATTTTAAATTTGCATTTAAAATGCAAAGTTACACTGGACATCTTTTGATGTGATTAAAACATTTATATTTTATTTTCCATCATTTGATTGTTATGATCCTTTTCTCATTTTTATGTGAGTATGTTGGTCTTTTTCGTATGGACTTATATAAACTTTTTATATAGAAGAGAATTATATTCTGTACTTTTGTCAATTAAGTTGCATACTGTCTTATCTCTTTTTTATTAATTGTTTCCTTTGACTGTTTACCATGGATTTTGTTTCAATATCATCAGATTTATGTTTTTTATGGCTTTTAAATTTTCTCTC
Source organism: Phocoena sinus (assembly GCF_008692025.1). Classification (NCBI taxonomy): domain Eukaryota; kingdom Metazoa; phylum Chordata; class Mammalia; order Artiodactyla; family Phocoenidae; genus Phocoena; species Phocoena sinus. Next base: position 111,444,840 of record NC_045766.1, read on the forward strand.
ATATATGACTGTTTTTGTGACATTAAATAAAAATTATAGTTTTATATGATTTTTAACATTGTAATTTATGATACAGCTTGAATTTATTTTAGTGTAAGGTATGAAGTATGCATCTAATTTGTCCAGATAACTACTCAGTTGCCTAAATATTAGTTATTATATAATCTATCTTTTTTCCACAATATTGAGATGCCTCTTTTACCAATTTCTAAATCTCTCTCTCTCTCTCTCTCTCTCTCTCTCTCTCTCTCTCTATATATATATATATATATATATATATATACACTCTCTCTCTATATATATATGTAATAGATATTTACGGAATTTCCTTAGCCTTTGTTCTTTCTCTCATCCCTGCAGGAATATCACACCAGGTAACATTATATTTTTGCTACACCACTTCTGCCTTCAAGAGGTAAAGTTGGGCCTGGAGGGGAACAATTCTTCTTCAGAAGAATTGATGTAGTCTTCACTTACCTAGACATTATCATGAATAAATAATCACTCCTTGGAGAAAGTGTTTTAGATTCTGTATTAATATCCTAGACCTGCCATAAACAAAGTACCACAGACTGGGTGGCTTAAAAAAACACAAATGTATTATTTCACAGTTCCAGGGTATGGAAGTCTGAAATCAAAGTGTCCACGGGTCTGTGTTCCCTCAGACACTTTTAGGAAAATTCTTCCTGTTTCCTCCTTGCTTCTGGTGGTTGGCTCGTGAAATATATATATATATTTTTTAAGTTTTCTGATTTTAATATTAATCTGGCAGAGTGTTAGTAACCATGCTGCACTGAAACATGTAATGTCACAATCTGAATCATGATTTGTGAAATATTATACCCCACACCCCCAGAATACTTAGGCTGGTCATGAAGTTAACAATGTGTAAGCAAGTATATAAGCACAATCAGTGACAGACAACCTCTTGTTGTTGCCGTTTAGCAATACACCAACTGCCTCAGAGATTTATGCTTACAGGTAGACAGTTGCAAGTCAAGGGTATTTCTGTTCCTTGACTTGCAACTGCCTTTGTTGTCACATGGAGTTCTCACTGTGTTTCTCTGTCTCCATGTGGCCACATGGCCATCTTTTTTATAAGGACACAAGTTGCATTGGATTAGGAGACCACCCTACTACATTATGACCTCATCTTAGGTAATTACATTGACAATGACCCTATTTCTAGATAAAGTCACATTCTTAAGTACCAGGGGTTAGGACTTCAGCATAATTTTTTTTTTTTTTGCGGTATGCAGGGCTCTCACTTTTGTGGCCTCTCCCATTGCAGAGCACAGGCTCTGGATGCGCAGGCTCAGCAGCCATGGCTCACAGGCTCAGCGGCTCCACGGCATGTGGGATCTTCCTGGACTGGGGCATGAACCCGTGTCCCCTGCATTGGCAGGCAGACTCTCAACCACTGTGCCACTAGGGAAGCCCCAGCATAATTTTTTGATGGGAGACAATTTAACCTATAACAATTCCTGCAGTTTGTAATAACTCCTTTGGGTAATGTTCTTGATATTCTGCTCATTAACCTGACTCCACTGAACTCTCTTTGTGACTCCTGGATATATAAATCTTGTATTATTACCCAAGATGTCTCTGTGACTATACTATCTACAAATCTATGCCTAATATGAACACTTATCAATACTATGATTATATAACAGACAATTTGAATTAGTTTTAGAAAATAATTTATAAACACATTTATATAATTGTATTAATATATTTTATGCACATGCATAATTATCAATATTTATTATACTAAATCAATGAGCATTTGAAAGTATCTGTAATTGTTATTTTCTTTTTTGTACATATAGTATCCTACAGTCACTATTATGGACAAATCCTGCCATGGGGTTTCACTTACAGAGTAAAAGCCAAATTTTCTGCATGATTTATCATCACTACACTTATTTCTTATCCCTCTATCACATCCCGACTCTACTCAGTTTGCTAAGTCTCCTCCACACTTCATTGACCCTGTATTTTATAATCACAATATATTAATATTAATAAATAGAAAAATACAGTGTACCATCACTTGCTAAGTAAGAATTCATGTATAAATTACTTTCTTCTGTACTTGTTAATGATTACCAATGCATCAGATTCTTATGATTTGTAGATCATGATATCATTAAATTGCTCTCCAAAGCATCTAAACTTATAGCTAATAAAGTCTTTGGTCAATACTACAACCCTCAATTTAATAGAAATGTGATATTGTAATTATATTTGGATTTTCTTGTATAGATTAGTCCTTTATTCATTTTGCATTATCCTTACTTAACCAACTGTATCAAAGCCAGTCTGAGGAAGGACTACCTTCAGAGAAGAGGGATGATCAGCTTGGATCTCTCCCCCGACTAAAAAAAAAAGAAGGGAAAAACAAAGAACAAAAATGTGGAACTGACATTTAAGTCTACACAGGGAAGAAAGATTTAGAATCTGGCAGACACATGTTCTGACAGTCACAGAGTTACATTCTGTGGTAATACATGAGTAGCTCGGCATGTTTAAACACCAACTGTATGGAATGTCTTTCAGCACACTCTGATTCTATGTTTACAAATTAACTTTGTGAAGAAAAATTCTGGCTCCAAAGTCTATTGATCTCAGGAAGTAGAAGAATTTATTATCAAACATAAGCAATCTGGTTATAAGAAAGTATATGTTTTCCTTTAATGTTCAAACTGACACTAATTTTGATGTCTTGAATGAGTGAAAGAGCAAATAACACTCTGGATCTGGATAATATCAAGTTTTTATATCTGTAGCATAGTCAGTGGGGGAGGGAGGTATATTCTGGTGCATGGTGACCACACCAGGAAATTGACCTCTATTAAGCCCTTGGTGGCAATAACTGACCTTTTAAACCACTACCTTTATCTTGTCATTGTCAAGCTGCAGCGACTTAGCATTTAATAACTTTGGAATATTTAAAATAGTACCATCATTAAAATGACAGAGTATGGCCTAAAATAAATGGGAATATTAGAGGAATGTTAACCTTTGTTACTGGCTGAAATTTAAATTTAAATTTGTAATATATAAGAATTTAAAATACTTAAGAGGGTGGTTTTGTCTTTTAATGGGAAAAGAAATATTGGGTTAACTTTTTACCTATTTGAAAGGGATTGATTCATTTTGTGTTACATTCACTGAAGTGGAAAATTAGCATGAGGTTATTAAAAGAAATAAAAAAAGAAAACCTCATTGTGGACTAGAATGAAAAGAAAAGTAATTAATTTGGTGCATTTTCAGTTGCTCCTAAGAAAGACAATGCACTGCAAAAAAGAATTAACACTGTGGAAAATAATCTGAACAGCAAAGGGCAAAAGTACAAATTTTATTGAGAGCAATGATTCTGATCATGTGATTTGGAACAATGCAGTGATCTTCAAGTTATGCAAATCTGGAGAATTTTATTCCTTTTTTAAAAAAATACCTTTACAAAATCTGAAATAAGTGTGTTCTAAGAGAACTTCTAAATTAAATAAAAATCGATAGATAATATTGCACTGTCAGTCAGGTGACAGTCAGTGCTACTTAATAACCCACAGCTGTTAATTCCTTTGTTCTTGAACCATCAATAAAGTAATTTGATCACTGTGATGGTTAATTTTAAGTGTCAACTTGTCTGGGCCACAGTGCCCAGATATTTGGTCCAACATTATTCTGGGTATTTCTGTGAGGGTGTTTTAAAGATGAGATTTATATTTAAATTGTTGGACTTTGAGTAATATAGATTTCCCTCTGTAATGTGCATAGACCTCATCCAATTAGTTGAAGGCCTGAATAGAACAAAAGACTGAACTTTCCTGAGCAAGAGGGGATTCTCCAGCAGACTGCTTTTAAACTCAACTACAACTCTCTCCTGGGTTTCCCGCCTGTAAGCCTCTCCCATCAAATTTTGGATTTGCCAGGAATCTACAATTGCATGAGCCAGTTCTTTAAAACAGATCTCTTATATATATATATATATATATATATATATATATATATATATATATATATATATATTCATCCTATTGATTCTCCCTCTGGAGAACTAGGACCAATACAGTCAACATAAATGCTTTCCAGTACATTTTTCTTTCTTGACTGGCCTAAAACCTTTGTTTAAGATGCTAGATTCAGAGAATCTGAAGAGGTCTGAAGAAATTCTTATTTCTTACCTCCCTTGTCGGAGGTCCAGTGATCTTTGACATATCATGATCCTTTCTGATATATTTCAAGAGATTTTACCAAGCATTTAGATCTATCAAGATGTTTTAATGTTAGGAATTTGCTTATTGCAGTTACTTAAATCTTTCCTCACAGGTAAACTAAATTGGACACAAATGCAAATTTGAAATCTAAATGGCATTAAGAAAACTAAAATTGGTAAAGCCTATTTGTTAAAAGTTGAAATTCACATTGAGTTGTCACAGCCACCCTCTAATCTTTAGATCACATGTGAGATCCATTCCGGATAACATACTCCTCCTCTGTCTTGGGAACTCAAGCAGGGAGTACATTGGGCAGTGAGCACCACCTCTCCAGACTGCTTGCTCATCAGTTGGGAGATGACACTTGAACCTAGTAGAAGAAAGAAGTCTTGCACCTGCATGTCAGTTTTCTATTGCTGTTGTAACAAATTTCCATTAATGTAGTGGCTTAAATGCAACACAAATTTGTTCTCTTCAGTTCTGTAGGTTAGAAGTATTACACGAAGCCTACTGGGTTAAAATCACTGACTAGCTATATGGATAAATACCAAAATATTAAATGTGGTTATCTCCATCTATGTCTGTAATGTAGAAGTATAAGTGATCTGTCTTTTATTTTTACTAATATATATTTTATAGCTTTAACTGAATTGATTAATACTGATTCAGACATCAAAATAGAAAAGCAAAACTTTGGAAAGAGGAAAACATGCATTTGATATACCATTAATTAACCTAAACATAAATATTTAAACAAAGAAACTGTAATAGTCAATTGGCTCCCAATGATAATTTCTAATCCATTTTCAGTAGAATCTACATGAAATTCTTAGCTAGAGAAAATTAACTTCTTTGAAAGGCATATAACATTAAATTTATTGGCATTATTATTAAAATCCCTGTTGTTATTATTCATTTGTATCTATCTAAGTATATTGACAAATGACAAAGGAATATGCAGAATCCTGTTGAAATCCCACATGAAGAATAATGGGCTCTTTAAGTTAATATATAGGAGGATGGATTATTTTAGGAGCTTTATGTAACTTGGGCCAAATAGCCTTAAAGTCTTTTATTTGTTTTTCTCCAGAAAAGTAGTCTCATGAGGGGATTACATCCAGGCATTTAATGACTTCTCACTTCTTTATTTCTTACACTGTGGTCAAAAGCATTTGACACTGTTCCCAACTCTCTTTGTCTGGAAATACTCATTTCTCCTTGACCTCTCAATAGTGTTCAACTTTGTTGGCCCCAAAGGAAACATAAAGAGCTCTACACATAGATGATTTGCAGCTAGTTTGTGAGAGCTTCATTTGTTAACAGTTAGTAAACCCCTTCTCCAGATTACTTCAACCACAGCATAATTTAAGAGAGGTGTCTAGAAATTTTGATTTTTGTTTTCTATTCTTTCACCCAAATAAAAATGGGCCCAGTAGAAGAACTTTAATAAGTATGCACTTATATATTTTCCTGCAGCTGCTAGCAAATTTTATTTAGTCAAAGATTGGTATTGTCCATTATTTAATGTATGTTTATTTCCTTAATCTTGAATAAGTAAGTTAAACATTATTTGTAAAGCTAATACTCAACTATTATAAAAAGTAAAAAATATTACAAGTGCTGAAATCCAATATATCTTAGTATGTGATTGGAGGTCACATTTTGTTTTTATATTGTGCATTTTTCTTTAATATAGCTTAAATTTTCCTTTTTATGCTTCTGCATTTCATGAAGTCAATTTTAACAAGACTTCAGGAAGTTACAAAACAGAAGACTTATGAACACAAAAATGCTAATTGTATTTCTTTTTAATAGTGTTAGTGAAATATAATTCATACCATGAAGTTAACCCACTTGAAGTGTATCATTCAATAGCTTTATGTGTATTTTGAGTTGTGCAACAATTACCACAATTTTAGAACATTTGATTCACCCCCAAAAGGAACTTCATACCACATAAGAGTATCTCCTATATTCTTCAAGCCCATTCCCACAAGTCCTGTGCAACCACAAATCTACTTTCTGTATATACAGATTTGCCTAATCTATACATTTTATGTTTATGGATTCATATAATATATAGTCTTTTGTGAGTACCCTCTGTTTATCTATTGAAACATTTCAATCCCTTTAATAATTTTTTCAGTATTTAAAATAAATTTATTTTCTTAATGATCACTCTATAGAATACAGTGAACACCTTAGTTATCAGAATCTATATTTATATTAACAATTCCAGTGAGCTGTAGAAATATTACTCCTATAAAGACCTATTTCCTCTTCCCCTTTTTGTGCTTATTGTTATACATATTGCACCCATATATATTAAAACCCAAAAATACATGGTTAAAATTAGGTAGGTATAATATATTTATATAATTTGTGTAATTTTATGTCTTTTAAAAACACTGAAAGAAGGGAGAGCCAACATATACTTATAATTTTATTTAATATAAATTTTCTTATTTACAATTCCTGGTTCTCATTTGTTCCCATGGGTTCAAGTTAACTTCTAGTGTTATTTCCTTATTCCAAAACAGCTCTGTTCCCACCCATATCCTTTGTGCTAATATCAAATATATTACATTTCTATATATTATAGGCCCAGCAATACAATTATACACCTATTTTTTTATACAACTGCTTTTAAAATCAATTACTAGGAGAAATGAGAAGAAATATGCAATTGCAATGTCCTTTATAATTATCTAAATAATTACCTTTACTGGTATTCATTATTTTTGTGGATTATTATGTGGATTTGAATTACTGTCTGGTATTATGTGCTTTCAGTCTGGAAAACTGTCTTTAGTATTTCTTGTAAGTATTTCTTGTAAGCTCTGCTAGCAACAGTTTTGGTTTTTTTCCTATCAGCACTTTGAAATGTCATCTCACTGCCTTTTGACTTCCAGTGTTTCTGATGAGAAGCCAGTTTTTAATCTTATTTTGGTCCCATTGTATGACAAATTGCTTTTCTCTTCCTACTTTGAAGACTTTCTCCTTGTCTTTCAATGTTTTATCTATCCTATAACTGATCCATAGTACCCCTTTGCTTTTGTGCTACTGGGAGTTTGTTGAACTTCTTGTTTGTATATAGCAATGTTTTTAATCACATTTGTGAAGTTTCAGCCATCATATATTCACATACTTCTTTCTATCCCTTTCTTTCTCTCCTCTTCTCTGCTACTCTCCTTGTGGGTGTATTGATGTACTTAATGCTGTTTTACATTTCTCTGAGGTTTGATAATTTTTCTTCATTCTCTTTGTTCTCTCTGTTCTTCAGATTGTATAATCTCTATCAGTCTGTCTTCAAGTTTGATGATTCTTCCTTCTGCCAGCTCATAACAATTGTTGAACTGCTGTAGTGATTTTCTCTTTTCAATTATTGTACTCTTCAACTCAAGAATTTCCATGTGGTTTTGTTACAATTTTAATCTATTGGTGTTCTTGATTTGAGGAAACATTGTCATCATATCTTTCTTTACTTCTTTAAACATGGTTTCTGTGGTTCTTTGAACATATTTACAATAGCTGTTTTAAGTCTTTGTCTGCTGAGTTGACACTTCACCCTTCTCAAAGGAAGTTTCTGTTACCCGCTTTTTTCCTGTGTGTGGGATACTCTTTTCTGTTTCTTTGCATGTCTTGTAATATGTTGTTGAAAAGTACACATGGTAGATAATATAGCAACTTTAGATTCTGAACCTATATCTGGGGCTTGTTGTTGTCTTATGGATTTTTATAGTGATATGGCTGAACTATTTAAGTGAAATTTATTTTCCCCACAATGTGCAGCCTCTGATGTCTTCTTTCCTTAGAGAGTGCAGACATGGGCAGACACACAGTCATCCTGGGATAAAAGTGGTTTAGCAGGACTCTCTTTGACTGCCTCTTTCCCTGATCTTTCTCTTACATTCTAACTCCTCTACCTCTGTTGGTACCATACCCAGCTGTTAGCTTCCACTATTTGCCCATTGAATACTTTAGTGTTTTTGTCAACTCCCTGGGTATAAATAGCTCCATAGTCTGGTCCAGTTGAATTCAGGTCCCTTGTGGAGTAGTCTTTGAGTCCACTCTAAAGGCTTATTTTCACCCAATCAGGGCTCTTCTTAGCCATTTCTTTCCCTAGTTCTCTTATTTTCTAACTGGTGAATGATTTAGCTTGTTGCTATCATGGAACTACCAACTCCTAAAAAATCACTTACCACAAAAATCTCCATTATTTTCAACTGCACCTTAAAGCTCAGTTTTCTAATGGTTTCTTATACATAAAGTCACTCCCTTTATAGAAAGCAATGAGTTTGCCTTTCTTCCTGGGATAATCTTTTGTCCTCCTACTCTGAAGCTGAGAGCAGAGACAGTAACCCACTTATCTCAGAGTGGCAGCCCTTTTTTATGCATGGGTCACTGGGTAGGGGCAGTAGTCTCTGGTCTCCTCCACTTTCTGTCATGCAGCTCATGCCTTATGAGCAAACTATGGCAGGGGTGATTGGAGACCAGGGTTCTTGTCTTGCTGGGATAGATATTCCACCCTATGAGTAGGTGCTAGGTGGGGAAGGGGATCCCAACCTCTCAGCTGCTCTTGCCTGGAACAGAGCTGCTATAATTTGGAGACTGAAAGAATGAAGGTAAGATGAGAAATGTTGGCAGTCTTCCCATTATGTAGAGATATAGTAGCCTTAGACTAGGACCTGGAGGAATATATTTAACTAATTTTATAGGATATTTAATTAAGTTAATTTATTAAATTGTTGAGAAAATAATTCTAAATTACATGTTAATTTAATTGTCCAACATTTCTATTGTTTATCCAAACATGGTATAATTTCTATACTAAAACAGGTTCTTGATATTTTTATATTAATAATAAAAAATCAGGGCTTCCCTGGAGGCGCAGTGGTTGAGAATCCACCTGCCGATGCAGGGGACACGGGTTCGTGCCCCAGTCCGGGAAGATCCCACATGCCACGGAGCGGCTGGGCCCATGAACCATGGCCACTGAGCCTGCGCGTCAAAACAAACAAAAAAATAAGTCAATTCTATTGAAATAATGAGCATTCAACAATTAAAAACTACCTTTTGAGAAGTACTGTGTTTTGACATAATTTATTTACCACATATTAGGATTATTACATGGCTCTAGTAGCCTGAGTTCATAAAAAGGTTTCTAAGGCATTCATTTTGTGTTTCTTCTCCAGTATGTCATTTCCATTTATTTTGAATCTAAAGAAAAAAAAAGAATGAATTTCAGCTTTTCCTGGTAGAATTTAAGTTTCTCAAACAGCAGTAAATAACAATCCCACAAAAAATTTATTTTTAAATTAATTTTTATAGTCCCTTGAAGAGTTTTCCCCCAATGATGTTTGATTTAGTAATTAAAAAGAACAAGCAACACCACCAAAAACAACTTTGTGCTGCCTCTCTCAGTCTATCTTTGGCCAAACTGAGAAGTGGGCTCAGATTATCTGTTGTGTTCATCCTTTCCTCTTATGCTATTCTGGAATGTGCCTTCCTCAGAACACCATCCTGCTCTCCTTGATCATATGTTGCCTTACTATTATGTGTCTCTGGTTTTTATCCCAAGACTGGATCACCATGTCTTCAAGGTATCAAGTAGATATTTAAATAAAGTTATGCCTAATAAGAAAATTGTTGTTGCAGATGCCATACAGATGATTTAGACATTACATACTACATGCACTAACTTATAAGAATAAAAATTACCTGTGGCCTAAATGTTTGAAATTTGTCAGAATCTCCAAATATCTTTTAAATCAAAATATATCAGTATTCCCTTCTTTGCTGATAAACTCAGTCTTCATAATCTTAAGAATGAGATTTTGTTAAATCAAAATTGACAAAGTAAAAGAGGCTCTAAATATACCTTTATTTTCTTCTTGTGACTTAGAGAATTTAGAAAATTATATATCTAGATACATTAGTTATAATATGACAAATGCCTATACATAGGCCTGAATTGAGGGATTTGCAATGATATATAAAATTTTGAAACCACTGCCTTAGCATATAACCATTTCTCTTTATGCACCTGTGGGCAAAGAGAAGAGGAAGGGTCAATGGACAAAATTACCTATTGATCTCTCAACAAAGTACACCTTTTTTTTTTTATTATAATAGGTTTCCTTTACCCAGCTGCGTGTTATTGTATTGGAAAAACATTTAAAGAATATAACAGCTAACTGTAGCCTTAAGTATGAGTTTGATTCCCTACGGTTAAGACAGGACTATACTTCCAAGTGTTTTAATTTTCATTAAAAATGTTAGATACTATTATAATCCACATGTTGAGACTCTTATCTTTACTTACATTGGATTTGCAAGAGAAAGTTTACAGTCAAGTTTTATTTCCACTCGATATCAAGATTGGCTCTTAGGTGCTATTGCTGATCTGCTCTTGCCTAGATTTCCTATTTATTCTGTCACATGTCAGTATGGTGTTTCCAACTTTCATGTCCATACCAGTGTGCTGGAGTCAGTTCTCTCAAAACAAAAATAGAACACAGTAAAACTCAGAGAGTCGGGACAATGTAATTGGGGTATGAGTGTGTGTGAGTGTGCACGCACACATGTGCATATTTCATAGAAGACTAACAAAGGTTGAAAAGATGTAGGATAAGAACCAATTGTTTGCTTATAGCATAAATATGGAGTCTAATTCTCTAGAAGTTACAATTATACCATGTTCATGTATTAAAAGGAACTCATGAGACACAAATGGCAGGTCCTGAAAAATAGATGATATGGAGCTCATGAATTAGAAACTGAGTAGCCAAAACAAATATAAAGTTCTCCAAGAGAATACAGAAAAATAAGACACAAAGTGGGGAGAAGTGGGTGAACCTGTGCATGTAATAGTCTTGGTACTTCCCTCCTCTCTTCTAAAACTGGGAATTTCACTCATAGGGTAGGTGGAGTATAAAATAATTTATAGTCCTACAGGATTTGAATATTTTATAATTATAGATGATATAATAAAGGTTCTGACCAGATAGGAAACTCTAGAAAATAAATGACTTTCTACATATCTGTTGTTTTACTCTCCCATACAACGGAATTATTTATGTTGTTACTTTCTTGTGAAATACTATTGCAAAGCTTTAGAACAATAAAAAATAGCTTTACAGATTTATTCATAATTTGAGGGATGTTGATTTATCTTTTGACATATATATTTTTATAAAAAGTATTAAATTGCCCCCTATATAATATGCCTTTTTATCTAGATAATTACACACTTTAAAAAAATGTTTCTAAGATTACCCTCTTTCTTGTCTCTAATTGGTTGTGAAGGACTTTTGAATCTCTGCAAGTCTGTCTCCCGATATTTCTGGGAAAATCTGAGACCTTTTCGCATTGGGTCATAAAAGTGTCCGTTTCTACCAGAACTCCCGCTGTCTACAGGGCACACAACTTCCTAGTGTGGAGTATCTGACATGGAGGGGATTCCTGTCTTTCGTCTGAGCACAGCAGTTGCCCAACTAAGCTGCACACTTCTGTCACTTCTCCAGGTTCCCGTCTTTGGGAAAGTGAGTGTGTGTGTTTGTGTGTGTGTGTGTGTGTGTGTGTGCGTGTATGGTGGGAATGCAGGCCAATAATGGCTTCCTCTTTATTTTAGTATCATTTAGAAGGGGCCCAGTGCTCTTACAAGTGATCAATATTTACATATTTTTCTTTATGAATTTTCTTTAAAAAGTCTCTTTCTCACAAACCAAATTGACCAATACAATTAAGAAATATCTTGATAGTATTTTATAGACATAGATTTGAGTCATAGGAAAAATAAACAAGTGCTTGCCACAGAAAACAAATTATGTTTCATAATTTATACATTCTTTAAGTATTCCACAGGTGGGAGTCTGAGACTCAAGAATGAAAGAAACTCCTTCCTTAGAGTTCTCTTTCATTAAAAGAGGTGCCAAGTTAAAGAGTCTATGCTTTGGCAACAGTTATCATGAGCCATGTGCTTTATATTTATTATATACTTTTCCATTCACTACTTAATTGAATGAAACAGCCATTATTGTTCCTGGAGAGAATATAACTTGTTCAAGGTCACACATATCTAATAAGTGGTGAAGCCAAAATTTAAACATAGATCTGCTAGATTTCAAAGTCTTTACTCTTCCCACAATGATACAATGCTTCCCTTCAGAAATGGTATCTCATGGCCAACCTCCTGCAACAACTGCAATTTAACTTAATCACAAAATAATTACCTGTGTTTCAAAAAATAAAGAGATGCAATATTTTTCATAGTAGAAAGAAATTAAATTGGTGTTTCTCTGGGAAATAACATTAGCTTTACTTGAAACAAAAAAATAGTAAAGTGTGTATTATATAATAGAGAGTTTAGCAACAAAGCATGTTATAAAACGTCACTAGAATATAGGCAACCTTTTTTGTCATACTTATCCTATATAATCACACAATGTGAAAAATATTCGATTTGCAGGGAAACGGAATAAAAATTTATAAAAAACATTTTTATCTTCACTTAAGCCCTAATCCATTTGAAAAAGTATCTTTAATATAATTGTGTCATTAAGTTACAAAAATGGAAATTGCGTTAACAGCAGGATGTTATCTTTTATTGAGGGCAAACAGCAGGGTTGCTGCTAATGAGAACATCATCAACTTATCAGCAAAAGGTCAGCCTAAAGAGCTCTTTACCCAACTTCTCCCTAAGTAGTTATTTTTCCCCTTTGATGGCATATCACACTGACAAGCTAGCCTTATACATGGCTATATTATTATGAATTAGTCTCTGTTATGACAAGACATATAATTACAAAGCACGCATTAAAGTTGGTACACATCGTTCAGAAGTTAATTCCTTTCCCTAAAAGGAATACTAAGCTTGTTTTGGTGATGTTGTTGTTCATTTGTTTTTAACAGTTTGAAATTATTGATATATTTAAGTGTGTCCTCCATTCAAGACCTTGAAATGTATAAAGGCATTTTAAACAATGGGTAAGGGCATAGGTTTGGATAAAAAGAGGGCTTTATACAGATTGATCAGTTTCTTATCCTCATTCTATTGATCACCCTCTCTACAAACAGGAAGATAAAGTAGTAATCAAAATTACAGTATCATTTACTGTGAGCTTATTTTCTGCCATGCACTGGTCCAAGTGTTTTATAAGCACCCTTTATTTTATATTCACAGCAAGCTTTTAATAATTACAATAATTAACTTTTGTTTGCTTTTCCACAGGTTTTTGAAGACTGTCTTGGAGCCCATAAGAGTTCACCAAGATTTGATTAGAATTGCTTTACTAATGATACTTATTAGATAAAAACATTTGGAATATTAAGACACGGGAAGCTGTTGTGTATATCACCTGAAAGTCTGTGCTTGTACTGACAAAATGTAGCAAATAATTATTCATAATAATAATAATAATAATGAGATTCATTCTAGGCATCTCATTTTCCCAACTAGATCTCTTTATTGCTTGTGTTCTGAATTGAATGAATATAAAGAATTGGTCAAAGGGCTAACGAAGAAAGCAAACTTAATTCAAATCTCACGAAACCTCACTTTTATAGTGTTGTGATGCTTAATTTTATGTGTAAACTTGTGTAGGCTATAGTACCCAGATATGTGGTCAAATATTGGTCTAGATGTAGCTCTGAAGTAATTTATATGACATTATTTATTTATTTATTTTTATTCAAACAGAAAGTCACAAAAATTATAATCATCCTCATCAGTTCACTCAGTCCCACGTAATTTTTTTTATCTTGATCTTTTGTTAGCACTTTTATGAAGTCATCAGTTTTCCATTAGACTCCTGAAAATGCTTATTCATTTAGTTCAGCAGTATAGTCAGTTATCAGAAACCTGTACTTGTCAGAGTCTTTTCCATGAATTCCTTGAAGATGAAACCCTTTTACATGAACAATTTTGCAAAAGCATCAGAGTACACCCAGAACTGTCTGTAAATGACAAAAGACTTAAAAATGACCACGGTTAAAGATTTGATGAAAGTTCATAATAATGCAATTGACAAGGAAATTTATTTATTTCTGAGATATACATTTTAAAGAAATACTAGAATTATGACTTATTTTATACCAGAACATATAATATTTTTAGAAATTTCATGTAATGTCTGAAACATTTATATTAACATATTTCCATACAAATAACCCAAAGAAAGGTTAGTATTAGTTGTTTTTGTTTGTTTGTTTTTTTATACTGCAGGTTCTTATTAATCATCAATTTTTTTTTTTTTTTTTTGGTACGCGGGCCTCTCACTCTTGTGGCCTCTGCCGTTGCGGAGCATAGGCTCCAGACGTGCAGGCTCAGTGGCCATGGCTCATGGGCCCAGCCGCTCCGCGGCATGTGAGATCTTCCTGGACCGGGGCACGAACCCGTGTCCCCTGCATCGGCAGGCGGACTCTCAACCACTGCACCACCAGGGAAGACCTAGTCATCAATTTTATACACATCACTGTATACATGTCAATTCCAATACCCACTTCCTAATACCATCATATTAACATTAGGATTTCAACATAAGAATTTTGGGGAAACCCAAACACTCAGACCACAGTGGTAGGTATAACTCTAATGTACATATTGAGACCCATGCATCCAACAGTTAAGAGACCTAAACTCTCTGAACTATGCTCTCATGTCAATATTATAAAATAGCATTGCTGGAGAAAGTTATAGAAAGGAATAATCAAAACACTGATGCACCCAGTTTCTTTCATCTTTGGTCTGTATCCACACTTTTTGACTAGTAAGTGGCAGTACCCTTCCTCCATAAACAGAGTGCCTTCTTTGCCTCTTGGATTTGGGTTTGGAAATATGTGTGCTTTGCTGGAGAGACTGAAGCAGAAATACAGGTTCTAAGGAGATTTGTCTGTGTGTTTAGGTTCCCATTTGCAATTTTGTGTTCTAGTATCACCTTGAGGACGTGTGTAGGCTATTCTGCTGTCCTGGGAGGAGAATGCAAGATCCATAGGGAAGAGTGGGGTTTAGCCAGCTTCCCAGTCTAGGTCATCCAAGCAGAATAACTTTATTTTTCCCATGAAATTTATTTTCCAATTCCTACAAAGGTCTTCTGTAGTAATGCTTGTGTCTATGGTAGCTGTAGCCAAGTTGTTGGTTTATGCAGAAGTGCACAACTGTGACAGATCTGGACCTAGCCAAACAATAAGAAACTGGTATTTATACACTCAAGCCAACATAAACAAATAATGTTGAACAGTTTGATCTCTTCCTCTTTCATGCCTAAGGAAGGGATATAATTAGTTTTCTTTGTGATAAAGTTAACTGCTCAAAAAATAAATAAGAAGAATGAGTAATATTTGGAAAAGCTAAATTACAGGCAAAGATTTGGTAGTACAACTCCATCATCAGATCACACATTATTCAGATGTGCTTTGTAGAAGACTGTTTTGAACTTTAGCTAGGATTTCAGGCAGTTTTTCAAAGAAATATGGCTTTTATAATCTTTGTGTAAGCATCATTATCTCTTTTACTTACTGGAAGACCTTTCCCCCTTCATGACGCATAAAGGGAAAGCAAACATTTAAACTTTCTACCTAAGGCAATAATTGCTACCTGCAAAGCGTCAACTCATTAATGAACTGTTTTATGTACTTGCCAGAACTACAGAGCTATTTTATATTACCTAGGAAGGCTGTAGACATTCTTCATAATCATGCTCAATCGTCCACTAAAACAGACCTAGTATAACATTTATTTTGCCTTTTTTCTTGTTTAGATAACATTTTTCACCATGATTTAGATTAGCCCTCAAATTATATTTTGCTAAAATGAAATGTGTGTTTGTCTGTGTGGAAATGTGTGCTATAACTGACTTACTTGACTTGAAAATACTGTTTCTATTTATATTTTCTTTAGCAATTCTGACTATATATTATATAGATAAAAATCAGCAGCTAAGCAAAACCGAATTCTGTGTAACCAAAATACAATTCAATTCCACAGGTATGTATTGAATACTTACTGTCTTCCAGGCACAGTTTTAGGCCAGCAGTGAATAGAACAAAGTCTTTCCTTTTGGAAATTACATTCTGGTGGAATTTTCTACAATTGAATGTAATTGTTTTATGAGTGATTGGTTAATTAATTAATAATTCATTCATTCATTCAACAAGTACTCATTTAACACATGTAGTAACATATGAGGTCCTTTTTGACACTGGAGTACAGTATGAAAAGAGAGAATGCAGGTCAACATGGAGTACATTAATTTGAGGTTTGGAAAACAGAAGTCAGTAAATGAATAACAATTACACAAGACAGTTTGGGTTGTGATCCATGTTCTATTTGGTTTTAGGGAGAAAAGAAGGAAAGCCACCAGAATAAGTCACATATAGGAGGTGGCTTCTCTAAAGCAATGCCATTTGTGCTAATAACTGATAGGTGAGAATGAGTAAGAAATGCAGAAACTTGGAAGAACATTTCCACAAAGTCTGAGTATAAAAAACAAATAGACTATAAATATATGAAATATTGTCCAAACACAATAGCAATCAAGAGAGTGAAAATTAAGCAACAATTAGGTGTGATTTTATCCATTAGCTTGGCAAATGTTTTAATGTGTAACAATATCTAGAGAAATGAGAGCTCTTATACACAGCTTGTGGAAATTACAGTAAAATGGAGATCAGTTAAGAGATATTTACCAGAGATAAAGATTCCATGTCCTGTGATGCAGCAGTTTCCCTTCTATAAATGCTGAGAACTGTTTATACATTTGCACTATTGGTGGCAGTTACACAGGGTTCAATTGCTAAAGAATCACAGGATCCAAAAGGACAATGCTCATTTCAGGAAAAATTATACAATACAGCAATAGTATTAAAGTAAGGGTATACATCATAATCATGTTTAGGGCATGAAAGTAACACACCACAGAGAAAGAGAAGTAAAAGGTAATGGTGGAATGTGCAGTGATGAACCCAGAGTAATGCCCAGGACAAGATCTTCCTGGATCCTGACAGCAGTGTTAAGAAATACATTTTTTTTTTAATCCTGAAGATAATGTAGAACCATTTAATATTTTAACTAGAGCCCACTGATGATCAGATTTATATGGTGCCAGAGAGAAGGATACTCCAAGAAGCAGGTAATACTGTCTTCTCCACCTTCCATCGGGAACAATACCGCACATGCCCTTCTTGAGTAGAGACAAGTGAGTAGGTTTCCTTAATGGTTAATAGCTATTTTTTTAGAGACAAATAGAAGAAGGCTTAAAGGAAGGATTTCCAACTCATTCGCTTGAGACTTAAATGATTTCAACCCTCTGAACTTTAAATTCTTATCTGTAAAATGATATCTAACACACACAGTAGGAAGAATGTTAAATGTAATAATTTATATAAAGTTCTTAAGAGAATGTCAACAATATAGCAAGAACTTAATAAATGAATATTATTATTATTAGTTGTTAATGAGGAGAATCATAGGTAGTCTCTTATCACTGGTGTGGTGATACTAGGGTTTACATTTTTTTTTTTTTTTTTTTTGCGGTACGCGGGCCTCTCACTGTTGTGGCCTCTCCTGCTGCAGAGCACAGGCTCCGGACGCGCAGGCTCAGCGGCCATGGCTCACGGGCCCAGCCGCTCCGCGGCATGTGGGATCTTCCTGGACCGGGGCACGAACCCGCGGCAGGCATCGGCAGGCAGACTCCCAACCACTGCGCCACCAGGGAAGCCCTAGGGTTTACATTTTAAAGAACATTCTAAGAGTATGTAACACAAAATCCACAACATATATGTAAGAAACTGAGTCCCAGGTATTTAAGAAATTTGTCCTCAGGTCTCAAGGATTTGTGACTGCAAAACTGCAATCTAGTGGCAATATCAGAGGAAAAAAGCTAAAAGTCATGGGTGCAGTTATTGACAAAGAGTACAGAGACTGGGTGCAGAGGGAGACCACTGAAGTGTGTGGGCCTTGCCAGTGGGGTATTTTCTCTTCCCTTTCAACTGATTGGATCTGAAATGATATTTTAGAGATTGAGATGTTATATAATTCTGATTATCGATGGGGTGCATCTGGCTGGCCAGTAAGACCTATCTTTCCAGAGCTTTGCTTGAGCTCAATGTCAATAGAGGATATAAAGAAAAAAGCAATATTGGCCCATTGTTTTTATAGCTTTTCTGTGTGGGTATTATGCAGCTCAACCATTTAAATTAATGAAGGGTTTTCTTTTTCCTTTTCTTTCATTTTTGCCTGTTTGTGAGATTTGACATTACAAAAAAAACCCTGTAATATACTATGAGGGAAGAAGCACAGAATTGCAGATACAAGGAAGTTATATTTTTCATTATGTTTGAGTGTTGGGAGAATGGAGGGTATGTTTATTAACACAGTTATCATCTTGAGTAACCCTGTCTATTGAGAGTCACATAAAATTGATGGAACCCCATTTTGCACACTATAAGAAAACTATTTTCCCTTCTGTTCTCTCTGGAATCTTGATGCACAGGGGCTGGGGTGGGGCATGCCGTATTTCTCCTGGCCACCTCTGGCTCTGAATGCCTGCTGCCTGTCTCTGTGCTGGTCTCCACTAGACAAAGTCATAAATCCATTTAAGTTCCCAAATACCCTTCTATACTGTGCAAGAATCCCCTCCTTTTCCTGATATTTTTCCCCACCTCTTTCTTTTTTGCTTCAGTTCTTATTTTGGAAAGGGTAAATGACATCCATTATTTGGAAATTTCTTTTGTTTAGAGAGCACTGGAATTTGTGTTAAGAATCCAGTCCTATATTAATCAGGTAGAAAAGAGTATTCAGTAATATGCCACCAAAACAAAAACAACCACCTCAAAAAGGAAGCAAACTGTTTAGTCTTGAACTAAATTCTCTGGAAAGAAATGCCAATGTTTATCTATCTTACAGATGAAATGACAGAGTGATGATGCCTAATGGGGCTCCATAGTTTAGAGTACCCAGGTAGGAATGGAAGGACCATGGAGAGGAGTAGATAGGATACAGTTGGAAGCAGAGATCACTTAAGAGCTATGAGTTCCATGAGAGGCCTGGACTGTAAAGAAGAAATAAAGAGGAATCAGTTCCTCTCATGATGTCTGGGATTTAGTGCAGGAGGATGAACAGCAGCTTATGGATGGAAGAGATAGAAACCTCTTAGATTACATTTGATTGTGGGCTTTCACTTGGTTATCACACATGTGAATTTGAATTTAGAGAGGAGTGTTTAAACCTTTGGGTCAAATAATGACAGAATGCTATTGAAAAAAGAGACAGAAGGAAATTTGTGTGTAAAAGTGGGTTATTGGAAATTAAAAATTTGATTGCTAAAAATAAAAAACTAAAAAAAAAAAAAATGAAGAGAAGAACTGGAAGACAAAACTGAGGAAATTTCCCAAAATATAAAGGGAGACACGCTTTGAAATAAAAAATCGGAAGTTATGAGAAATTCAGCCTTGAAATCCAACACTACAAATAGACATTCTAGAGAACAGAGAAATGGATGGTTGAAATAAATGAATAGTAATTCCCTCCCCACCTCAACACAGGCATCTTTTGGCCACCAGATTTTTAAATGAAGTGAAATAAAATAAAAATAATACACTCTTTAGTTTATACACATATTATTTTTGTGTAATATATGCTCTATTTCTCTGTAAACCTTATCTGTAAAATGACTGGTTTAACATATTATATTTCCCCGCTTGACTTGTAGGTAGCTGAGTTTGAAAAGTCAGGTTTAGTAGTTTATGTCTGCTGCTGTTTTCAGACAGATTTGGTGTAAATTCTAAGACCCCTTAATTCACCAGCTTACTTTTGTTTTTCTCAGGAACACATTTTTGATTATATCAAATACAATTTCAGCATCTATTGTTATGATCTACATCCATTTTCTTCCCTTAAACTATTACTCCAGTAAATCATATAATTATGCATATTAATATATGCCATAATATATATTCTTAGAATAAACTTTACTTGGAACTCATATATTTTTATTTTATAATGTAGGATAATTTATAATTATTTTCTATTTATATTCATAAATGAATTTAGTCTATAATTTTCTTTGGAATACCATTGTTGATGTTTTCTAGCAAGGCAATAATCTCAAACATGATTTTTTAAAAATTTTCTATAACTTTTTCTATTACTTGAAGTCATGTTATTTTGCAATTTTCCATGTTTGTCATAATTATAAATTTTTCTTTACTGTTAACATATTTCTTTTTTTTTTTATAAATTTATTTATTTATTTATTGGTTGTGTTGGGTCTTCGTTTCTGTGTGAGGGCTTTCTCCAGTTGCGGCGAGTGGGGCCCCTTCTTCATCACGGTGCGCGGCCTCTCACTGTCGCGGCCTCTCCTGTTGTGGAGCACAGGCTCCAGATGCGCAGGCTCAGTAGTTGTGGCTCACGGGCTTAGCTGTTCCGCGGCATGTGGGATCTTCCCAGACCAGGGCTCGAACCTGTGTTCCCTGCATTGGCAGGCAGATTCTTAACCACTGCGCCACCAGGGAAGCCCCAACATATTTCTTTGTTTTAAATCTTACCTATGATTTAGAATATAAGCACATTTTTCTACATTATTTTTGGTTACTTATAAACTAAATATCTGTGCATATGTGTCTAAATACACCTATATTTGTCTCTCTATATATATGTATATATAGCCATACGCATGTCTGTAGAAAATAAAACAATAAAGAAGAGACTCCATATTATCTCCCAACAAGTACAGCAAGAAACTTATTAGGCTTTATTTCCTTCTTCCTCTACACTACCCTTTTGTTGTATTATTAGTCTCAAATTTGCATATATTGTACATCTATTCTTGAGATATATATCTTGATTCTTTGTTTTCCTGTGCAGTTCCTTTAATAAAGTTTATTTAGTGAGGGTTTTAAAGGCAACACATTTGAAATGTAGATTCAGAAAATGGTTTTTTTGGCTTAACATAAGAGTTTTACTTTAAAAGGCTAAACATAACATTATGTCATCACAACCTCTTCCTTCACAAATATGGGCATGCCACTTTAGTTTCTTTTAGGTTTTATGCTACAAGATAGAATTATGAAAACCTGGATTTACGCTTTTGAATAGTCTGACTTTTCTTTAACTTCCAAAGTAGTTTCATATATCACAACCTTTCTATACATAGAAATCAGCTCTTTGTTTTTATTAGAGCTGATTGGGACTCTGTGAACCCTTTTATCTTGAAGTATTAAAGCATTCTTCAGTTGATAGGAATTTTGTTTTTTATTAAAAAATAAATATTGAATAAAAGTTGAATATTTCAGCTTCTCTGGGTCCCATTTTATTTTCCTCATTTTTAATATATTACCTCTATCCTCCTACTTTCTCATATTTTCTCAGGTTTTTTCCAACATCTTACTTTTAGAATTTGACTCTAGTTTTGCTGTTGTTGCAATTGTTATAGTATACTTCAAAAATTACAGTTTTAATCTCTGAGGATTCTTTCTGGTGTCCAGATTGCTAATTTTCCAATAATTAAATATCCTTTAAATTTTCACTGATAATGCAAATAGAATTTTTAATACTCTTTGCATCACTTTGTAGTTTCCTTTAGCAGCTATTTTGTTTTGAGAGCTTGGGGGATATTTGTTTTAAATATAGCTTTGTGATTCTTTTCTTTTTATTTAGAGTGTTTAATGTGGGGCCAAACTGGTTGAGTATGAATTCTCTTTATACCCTTTGACAATGGGCAACTTATTAAACTTCCTCTGCATTAATTTTCTCACCTGTAAAGTGGAAAATCTGCCTCAAGTCTTTTCTGTTTGTCTCTGTAACCTGGATTAATTTTTGGAGGAAAAGATTACCTGTATTTGCCACAGTTATGCTTTTCTTTTTAAATTAGCATTTTAAATATGATTTAGACATAATTTATCAGGTTTAGCATAATTTTCTTTTTTAACTGTTGCTTGTCATTAAAAAAAATAATTCTATCCATATACTTGTAACTCTGTCTACATCTTTTCATATGTGTCCGTATCTATGTGTGTGGCTAAAACACAGAGACAAATTTGAATTAACTTTGACACAAAATATTAATTTGATGAATCTGTATTTTGGAAATGAATACATTAATCAATAATTGTAAAATGCTTAAATTAATATCTGGTCAATAATAATAAATTATTATTAATTATTTCTAATATTTAAATCTGCAGAGTTTTTATATCTGTCTGCATTTGTATTGTCTCTGTGTGATAAAACTTATAGGAGGCTCTCTTTATTCCATGACAGAAGTCAAGCAAGACTCCTTCAATGATTGTGGAATTCTTCCACATTTTATTCAGTATGACAAAAAAAACAACAGGAAGGAGATTACATTCATTGTGATTTTCAGCATCCTAGAGACACCGTTATTTATGTAGAGCAGAGATAAGGTTGTAAGCAGATAATGAGTCATGGGATTTTACTTTATTTATTTTTACTTAACCTAATTTTGGCTGCCTTACCAGGTGAATCCAGTAAACAGAGACCCTATTCTGAAACCAGTTTTAGGGGATGTGCTAACATTCTTACTGCTGTTAGCATCTTCTCATCAGGTCATCCTTTATTCCTGTAGCCCTATCTACCCCCCAGTAGATAGTGTTTCAGTTTTCTGCTCTCTACAGTTCCAACAGAGTCTATCTATTGATTTCAGGGGCCATCACCCAAATCCAGGATACAGTGATGAATCAGTGTGTGTGTGCATGAAAGAGAGAGACAGAGACAAAGACATAGACAAAGATCAGGAGAGAGAGACAGAGAGAAAGAGAGAGGGAGAAAGTTATAAAAATAGTCCCCTTTACTTTTCCCCTTTTCCCATTTTGTTTTTCAAGTATGAGACTATGGTTTTTGGTCAGCATAGTCTCTCTGGTTTTTTAACCAAAATATTTTCTAATAAAACTCCTCCAACTTTGGCATATTTGGCATGGGATCACTTCTCTAGTCTTTAGTGATGATTTGAAAATTCCTCTTTTACACCAAGAGACTCATTTACATAGGAAGGAAAAAAGTTTAATTTGATATTAGAGTGATATTCACATAATATAAATTATAATCCAGTTTCTTAAGAAAAACGTTTATTTTAATTTAGCAAGAAAATGAACCAAGACTATGAAATTATACAATGTATTTAAATACTTTAATGTAGTACCTGATAAAGAATTAATGCATAATTATCATCTTCATGGTGAAAGATGTTATACCTCTATTATCAAATTCCCAGAAGTATTTGTTACCCAGTACAATTTTCTTATTGTCTATCTTGATTAAAATATTAAATGGGTAAAACTCATCAGTATTTTCATAGTCTGTCTGCCTGTTATCCAGAGATTTGTACTCTCTTTCAAGTATTAACTCTGGAAAATTCATAATGACTATATTCTCATTTATTTATTCACTCAATTCATTTAGCAAATATTTATTTTGCACCTATTTTGTGCCAGGAACTTTCCTAGGTGCTGCAAATACAGCTGAGAAATAAATCCATGCCCTCATGAAGTTGACATTTAACTGGGTACAAACAGAACATAAAAGAAGTCGATGTATAGTATGTTAATAGTAGTAAGTGCTATGGAGAAGAATAAAGCTGCTCAATGGCATGAAAAATAGTGAGGGTGGACTCGCGTACTATTTTAGATAAGAAAGAATTTGGAGACCTGGATGAGGTAATTAAAGTTTCAAATATATTAGGGAGAAAAATTGAAATCACAGGAAAAATAATGTAAAAGCTACGAGTTGGAAGCATGATTGATGTATTCGAGGGTGTGAAAGGAGTCCAGTGATTGAGGCCCAGGAAGTGATGGGAGGGGAAGTAGGACATGAGGTCACAGAAGTGGCCCTGAGTGAACTGGAGACTTGTGGGAGGGTTTTATTTTACCAGAACAGAGATATAATTTACTATGTGCTCATTTCAAAATGATCACTGACATGCTGAAAATAGCCATGCCATAATGTCGGCATGAAAAAGTGGATAATTGAGAAGAGCCTAATTCTAAAAGAATATGTTAACAAGTAATTTGTCAAAATTATACAACACTTGCTCCATATCAAATATGCTCAGCAGAAAGCTGGAGAATACTAATCACCTTCCACCATCCCTTTAATTACTGTCAGGAAATAACTTATTAATATTTTACTTTTATAACTTATTAAAGTTATAAGCAGCTATAAGCAAGTAGAATATTTTTGAAAAGTTAACATGAAATACATTTACCAATATGTTTCTTAAGTTATTAGAGAATAATCAACATAACAAATGCATCTTCAAACTCTAGAAAATATTTCTTTTCTATACATTAACTCACTATCTGTCTTAGAGGAGCACAGTTCTGAATGCTTTTTATCAGATTTTCTGGTATGTTTTCCCCCCTTTCCTAAAACTAAAACCTCTGAACTAAATCTGTTTTTATGGTTTTACTTTTAAACTCCCCCAATTGATTTTTAATTGCACTTAAGTGAAAATAAATAGGTACATAACTTAGTCACAGGGCTGTCAGCTATGCTTTACCAGGCACAAATATTGAATAGAACACAATCTCTTGCTTCAATGTACTGATGTTTAGTAGAAAAGAAAACACATAATACAGAGTTACTATAACAGTATATATACAGTGAAAAATGTAAGAGAGATGACTTCTTTGCTTAACTAGTTGTGGACTTATTGAGATGGTCCTTATTTTAAAAAAGAAGCATATTTTTAAGGTATTTAATAAAATTCTTTTTATTTTTTCTAAACTTATAATATTTATTCAGAAGGAATATATATGTACCTTTACACATTCACACACATACATATTATCAAATTGTGAATATTTAAAAAGCCACTCTTAAAATAGACATACCTGTTAATATAATTATATGCAGTGTTTGTTTTATTGGCATAATTGCAGGTTGTTTTGCTATGAGTGTCCATTATTCAAGGCAACTGAGCTCAGAAATTGAAGACATAAAATGATCTCAGTGAATTTCTATCTGAATATTGAAAGATATTGCTCATCAATGGGATGATCTTTTAGAGACAGTTCCTAGTGATCGGGAGGTTATTTAGTAAATAAAACGTGAAAGACCTAAGAAAGTAATCTTCTGCAACAAATTGAATTCCTTTGGAATATTATTTGTTCTAAATCGCACATGCAAAGATAACCATTATCAATATATGTAACCAAATTTGGGAAGTGTTGTGGTATTTCCAGCAAATTCTTTGGTACTTGTACTCTATTAAAAATTGATTCTTTTTTTTTTTTTTTTATGTTTGCTTGGTTGATTGGTTTTATTGTTTATTTTGTTTTGTTATTTATTTATTTATTTATTTGTGTGGTATGCGGGCCTCTCACCGCTGCGGCCTCTCCCATTGTGGAGCACAGGCTCCGGACGCACAGGCTCAGCGGCCATGGCCCACGGGCCCAGCCGCTCCGCGGCATGTGGGATCTTCCCGGACCGGGGCACAAACCCGCGTCCCCTGCATCGGCAGGCGGACTCTCAACCACTGCGCCACCAGGGAAGCCCTTGTTTTGTTTTTTAAAGAAAACCTGAGCCCCAGCTATTGCAGAATCTACAATGTTTGGTGTCTATATATTCATTTGTTTTTACTTAGTGCTATAGCAACCAAAATGGAATAGGACATAATTTTTTTTTTCGTGAAATAAATTTAAGGGTAAAAGGAATCTCTCACATAAGGAAGAATAGGATCACACTTTTGAGGTGTGTGTGCATGTGTTTATTTTGAAAGATGTGTTTATCTGCGTGCTTTCATTTGCATAAAAGAGAAAATCCTGTTTATTTTTAATATTTTACCTTTTATTAAGATCTTTTTTAAGACTGCATAGAAAAGACATAGCTATACCATAATTTGCTTGGATTATTTTAAGGATAAGCAACAATGTAGGAAAGCAAGATATATTAATTCTCTACCCAGGGAAGATGGGTCACAGTTCTTCTCAAACTGAGATATTGATAAGAGTGAATATTTATTCATTATATATTATGATTTAAGCATTGAGCTAAACATTTACATGCTTGAATTTAATAATCCCTCTCAATATCTCAAATAAGTACTACTCTAATTTTCATTTTACCAGTTAGGAAATTGAGGCTCTGAGAGGATGTGTAATTTTCCCAAAATCACACAGTTGTTAATCTACCACTAACTAGTTTTGCATTTTCATGAAAGTACAGTTATTTCTCATTTTGAATAAAACCATATCTTTGCCTGAGCACTGGTGACTTTGCTCTTTTAACCAAGTGTTTATAGTTTTCAAAACAGAGAATCTGGGTTGGTAACTTGGCTATCACAGCCACTTAGTTACCTCGCACTTGTACTCTTAGCATTCTTCATCAAATCATCTCAGAGGAGTGACTGCCCCTAAATCCAGTCCCTGTAGTCTTTGTTAAACTCTTACAGTGATTTTTGATCTAATATTTTGAGGTTGGGTAACAGGTTTATTTCACCCAATATGTGAGATATAGGCCAAAGAGCTTCATTTGTTTTAAGGTGTCAGCAATAAATACTAGTCTATACAAACTGTCTTCCACTCAAAGAGATCTCCCTAAAAGCCTATCATTAGAGAACACTATTAAGTTTTGAATTTAGATGGTAGACCAAGTTTTATTTATAGATTTAAGTAATTATTTAATGGGAGAATTTTGATCATACTTTAAAAAATGTGGAATTTATCCACAATGATGAATGGAAAAAAATAATTGGAAAAGGCTACATTTAATTCAATAAAATCATATAAATGTTTTTAAAAAGCAAAAATATGTCCTATATATTATGAGTATATTCAAATCTATTTTTAAAAATAGAAACATAAGTCTTAAATTATCCATTTTGGGGATAGAGAGTAGGGAATTAGGTTGGTCAGAGACACAAAAGTGGCTTTAATTCTATTTGGAATCACTTGTTTTCAAACTTCGTGTCTGTACAGAGTCTGTACAGTATATGCTCTTATTCATACTTTGATTGAACTGGTAATGATCCACGACAGAGCAAATATTTGCATGTAAAATAAGAAGTAGACAATCCCTAAAGTGAGATTTTTGAGTTGTGAATTAAAATGTGATGGAGAAAATCTAGCTATAGCTTTTTTCTCTCTCCTCTATAGAGACATTCATACTCATCCACAGGGGGCAGGAGGGAACTAGAGACCTAAGTACAGATTTCCATCTTATACCTTAACAAGTCTACACAATCATGTTTAATAATATGACCTATAATAGCTAAATAAGAGAACGGAACTATCTAGTGTTGGTGATGTATTTCCAGTTTCTTTAGGGTATGCTGAAACCATTCTTTTGTTCATTGAAAATGATCTCTTCCAAAAAACTACCTACTACCAAATGAATTAATTTGAGTAATACTCTAGAAAACAATGATGTAGCTATTAATTTCATGATGCTGGCTTGGTATCGGGTACATTGTGATGATCAAAAAAAGTATTTGAAGCCATAAACAGTTCATGAAATTGGACTCCAAAGGCAGGAAATCTCTCTATCTCTTTCTCCTCTCTCTTTGTCACCCCTTTTTTCTTTCTTGTTGAATCATAGAAAGTTTGAAGGGAAAACAGAAATAAATTTGATGAATTCCCATTGTAATGACTTAGTTTCAGTTGAACTAATTTGGATATATAATTTTCTCAGAATTAAATCAAACAACAGCCATAATCTTTAGAGGAGCTATTAAAATAATGTGTTCTCTTGTTAAACAGACTGGTTTAAAATCTTAGATCTGCCACTTCATAGCTCTGTAACCTTAGGAAGTTTATTTTCCTACCTGGGACTCAGTTTCCTCACTTGTAAAATGGAGGTTATAATGCAACTTCATAGGGTATTGTGAGAATTAAATAGGTTATACATATTTTAAACAGTGTCTGCCTTAGAGCAAACATTAATAAATATTGACCGCTACTAGAACATTTTCTTTTTGCAGGCATTTCACATTCAATTTATCATTTTACCTTCACAATCACTTTGGGAAATAGGTAGGCCATTGTGCCCATCTCTTTCTTCCAGCCCTTTCTCCGTCACCACCTCCTTTCATGCATCCTTCTTTCCTCCTTGCTCCCATTCTTTCTATTAGCATGTGAAGAGCAAGGGACTCTGTTAAGCCCCTGGGCTACAAAGATAAATGCAACATTAAAACTGCTTTGGAGTTCATCAAAATCTGGAAGGAAAGAAAGACACACTGTTTGAGAATATTGAACACAGAGTGCTCTGTTGAATCATCTTAAGGTAATGTGTCTAGTCAGTGAGGAAGGAGGTGTGAGGGTTCAAGAGTTATAATTTTCAGCATTGGGTCCTGTAAACCTCAAATACAGGTTACCCAGGCTTTTGTTGTTTGTTTGCTTATTTATTGTGTTTTGTTCTATTCTTGCTTCCTTCACCCCCATTAATTGGGATACCTGTACTACCTATGTGAGCAATAGCTGGTGAGGAAGTTATATTACCTTAAATATTGCTTTCAGCTCTTAATATATTTGAGAAATATTTTTTAGCAGATTGGATGCTAGACTATCTTGTAGAGTTGTAGTAAAGTGTGAGCTGAATTCTATTTGCTTGAAAAGATAACTTATTCTGCTTTTTAAGATTCATCTTTCCACACATCTTTTATTCAGTTCAACTGAAGGACAGAACGGAATGAAACAGATAATGAGCTAGCAGCACCTAAGACTAACCTTTTTGAATAATAATAATAATAAAGTACATTTGCTCCCTTAGGTTATGTTTTAACAGAAAAGACATGTATCCATCTCGTCAAAAGGAATTCAAGGGGTCTCTAAACATCAAAATGAAAGATTCAGAAATGCATAATTATTATAGGGGAAAGAAAAAGTCTGGCTAATGTATATGTAAGAGAGAATGTAACACAAAACAAATGAGAAATCTGTGTACGCAGTAGTATTAATGAATACTAAGGAAGAAATGCAACAATTAATTGATGAGATATCTGAGAACTTTTAACAGTTAATTCCTAATACTCTATAGAAATTGATGAAATTATTGAGATGGAAAAGAACAGCAAATGGGCCACAGACAAAATAATGAATTCCTTATACAACACCCCCAACAGGGATATGTTTAAATTTCAACTACATCCATACATGATTAGTGTAGTAGATTGGCATAAAGCATTTAAGCATTAATTCGGAAGTAAAAAAATATTATACTTTAAGAGTGGCAGCCAATTTTCCTAGACCTGTCACATCTCTAGACTTTCATGATGTAGGTCATTAAGTTGGGTTAATGTGACATTCTATAATGTGTTTAAGAACTAACTTAGGGCTTCCCTGGTGATGCAGTGGTTGGGAATCTGCCTGCCAATGCAGGGGATATGGGTTCAAGCCCTGGTCCGGGAATATCCCACATGCTCCGGAGCAACTAAGCCCGGGTGCCACAACTAATGCACCTGTGTGCCACAACTACTGAAGCCCACACGTCTAGAGCCCATGCTCTGCAACAAGAGAAGCCACGACAATGAGAAACCTGCACACCACAACAAAGAGTAGCCCCTGCTTGCCGCAACTAGAGAAAGCCGGTGCACAGCAATGAAGACCCAACACAGACAAATATAAAAACAAATAAATAAATACATTTACAAAGAAAAAGAACTAACAGCCCCAAACTTTTAAATATTTCTAATAAATTGAATTTTTCTTAATATAGCAAAGTACTGACCTTATGAATAGTCTTAATGCTTAATTGTGTCATAACAAAATACAATCCAAAAAGGTGACTTAAAAATACCTCTTTCAGTTGCTCAGTGTCAGTTATTAATTCTTATGGAATGATTCTGTGGACGGGAAGTTCCCTTCATTGAAGGTCAAATAATCACTAGAAATATTAAAGGAGAGGGCAGGCCTCCCAGTCATCATTTTGCTGCTTCTTGATAATACTCTTTCTCTTCATGTTTCTTTTAGTGACTATGAGTGTGAATAATTTATTAATTTATAACCAGGGAAAATTCACAAAGAACAATAGTGTCTCTCCTGAACTTAAATTAGAAAATAATTTAAGTTGATTGTGTTACTGTCCTGAAACAATTAATGCAGTGTTCTATGGAACGGCTTTTCATTTGAGAATGTCTAGAATGGAAGAAAATTGAAACAGATATGAAATCTTAAGTAATTCAATTTTATGTAAATTTATGTATGAAACAAAAAGCAGCATTGCAATGAAATCTTCTGGGCTTTAATTTGATTCAGGGTCTGATACATATTTTGACCATCTTTCCTTCATGCAAAAAGGGAAATACTCCAGATAGAACAAGTCATTGATTGCCTAATATACATCAATCAAACTTGCTAACTTATGATGTTTCTCAAGGGTATTGGCTCTTTGGAACTCATCAGAAATATAAATGGGCATCGTGGTGTGGGTATACTGTGTAATAGAGCAAAGAGGCATGGTATTCCATGTGCCATATCCCTTCACTTCAAACAATTAATTAATGGTCTGCTATATATCCTGTTTCTCAAGGGTCAGAGGTATTGTTTAGAATCCTCAATATTGCCTGTTTAAATTGAAAGAGATGACATATGAGATTCATCTAGGGTGTTGAGCATAAAGGAAGGATAAAGACCTTGTCTCTCTAGGAAACTTATGCTAAGGAATATGAGCACAGGAAGCCAAAAGATTTAGTTCCCTTTGGTAAATTTTATTACATTTTTAACCCCTTAAGAAAGAAAAATTAAAGGTAGTTAATTCTGAGCAAATAATTTGATATATTTTGTCTATGAATCAAATTCCTTGAATCGGTTTCTGATTTAACCACTGGTAGTATAATCAGCAGAATATTTTGAAAAGAAATCATATTTCTGAGAAGCTCAGTGTCACCAATTTGTAGAATTTTCTTCTCTTTTTAGCAAAGCAAAATGTGTTATATAGGTGTGTTTGAATACTGAAGTTTAGAGTTTAGGGCATATTTAGGTTATAAGAAAAGAAAATCAATAACCTTAGGTCAGCTACCATATACTAAATAGGGTAAGATTCACACTGAAGTCAGATTTTAATAGATAGAAATATAGTCTTGATATTTACAGAGAAAGCAACTTTTGATTGAGCATATTTTAATTATTTTTTCCTGGATTATAAACACTACTAAAAATAGGGATTTTATTTTTTTTGTATATACAGTGTCATTCAATGCTGAGCTACCAGCTACAAAATTAGAGGTGAATGGAATTCAACACAAAATTAATGCTACAAATCTCTCTTCCATGTGCATTCCTCTAAGTGCTGGAATTAATGACAGACATCATGGAGCTTATATTCTTATATGGGGATGATATAAAATAAACATAAATGTAAATAAAAACAGGCAATTACAGATGGTGTTAAACCATATGAATGAAATACAAAGTGTGAATTCACAGTAACTAGAAGAAGTCAATTTAAGCAGGGGTGTCAGAAAGCCCTTCAGAAGGTACCATCTAAACCCAAATCTGAGAGATGATAGTGGATCAGCTATACTAAGAACCTTGGAGGGAACTTTCCGGCGTGGACATGTTCAGAGGCCCAGTAGAAAGAATGGGTTTGGCATGTCTGGGAAACAGGAAGGAAGACATAGTGCCTGGAAAACAAGCAGCAAGGACACAAATGGTGAAAATGAACAAAAATAGTCAAATCTTCAAGATAATTATAGGCCATTAAGAACAGTTTTGATTTGTTGTTGTTTTTTCCTGAACACAATGGTAGCCATAACAGTATATGGGAAGGGGTGTGGGCAAGCTTGATTTTATTTTTAAAAATTCACTCTGGGTGCTTTGTGAAAAACTGCATTGTAGGTTTGTTTCAGTGTATGGTGGGCAGGAGAATGTGGAAATAGAAGCAGGGAGACTATTTGTGAAGTTTTTGCATTGCTTGTAAACATACAATACCACATTTTAAAAAATTTATGTTGAAACTGTTATTCCATTCTCTTTTATTTTTTCCATTTTCAAACCAAATAACCTACTTGGAAATTCCTTGAAATCCTTTGTAATTTTGTCTCTATGCTAGATCATGTCTTCATATTTATTTACTTATTCTATTTGTTGTTGAGTTCTATGTATCTGGTTCCACTAAATGTATTTTGAGCAGGTATGTTTGTTTTCTCATTTAATTCCCATGACTCAGCAGAGGGTGGCTTATCACCACTTCAATAGACGATTCAGAAAGTTTAAGTAACTTGATCTAAACCACAATGCAGAGCTGTAAATACAAAGATGAGTGGAAAAGATATTCAGTTGATATTTGCAAACTGTTTTTTCTCTCTTCTTTGCTATCCAAGTTAACACATCAGATATAAGGAATAAAAAAAAAAAATTAGATTTGTCTTACAGTTGTTATTTCACAGCATATACTCAGAACCCTGATCAATGTTTGTACACAGATGGAAAAAAACATAAAATATTAGAACTGTCATCTTATTTAGGTGGTGTGAAACTTTAAACCCTTTTTTCTTTCACAGACCAAATGACACTATTATATTTGGAAAAATGTTAATCAGCAAGGAAAGTTTTTGTTTTAATGAGATTCAAGATTTTGTATTCACATGAAGAAATGTCTAGAAATTCTCCTCAAAATTATTTTTCTTTTTTTACTATTAACCTTGTCAATTGATATTTTAATATTTATTTTGTTAATTGTTTTCGGGCTGTTTTTGTAGTTCTTTTTTCCTTCTTCTTTCTGTCTTTCCTTGTTTTTTGATAGTTTTCTTTACAGTTATGTTTAGATTCACTTCTCATTTTCTTTTGTGTATGTAAAGCAAATGATTCTGTGTGGTTACCATGAGGTTCACTTATAGCATCCTATGTAAATAGTAGCTTGCTTTAATTGATAGCAACTTAGATTTGAACATATTCCAAAGTTCTATCTTTTTATCCTCCATGTTTTATACTTTTAATGACACATTTTACATTGTTTTATTTTATGTACCCCTTAACTAACTATTGTAATTTTATTCCTTTTGTATATTAACCTTTGTGTTTGCTTTATAAGTGATTGATCCACTACCTTTATTGTATATTGACCTTTTCCAGTGAGATTTTTACTTTCATATATTTTTTCATTATTAATTTTAGTGACACTCCTTTTCAGCTTAAAGATGTCCCTTAACATTTCTTTAGTGTTAATGGACTCTTTTAGCTTTTGCTTATCTGGGAAACTGTTGATCTCTCCTTCAATTCTGAATGATAATCTCGCTGGTTAGAGAATTCTTGATTGAAAGGTTTTTTTTGTTTGTTTGTTTCTTTCAGTGCTTTGAATATGTCATACCACTCCCTTCTGCTCTGTAAAGTTTCTGCTGAAAAAATCTGCTGATAACTGTATGGGGTTTCCCTTGTAGATAACTAGTTGTTTTTCTCTTGCTGCTTTTAGGATTCTCTCTTTATGCTTAACTTTTACCATTTTAATTATAATGTGTCCTGATGCGTATCTCTTTGGATTCCTCTTGTTTGGAAATTTCTGGGCTTCCTGGACCCCGACATCTCTTTCCTTCCCCAGATTAGGGAATCTTTCAGCCACTGTTTCCTAAAATAATTTTTTTTAGCGCTTTCACTCTCTCTTCTCTTTCTGGAACCCATGTAATGTGAATGTTATTCCATTTGATGTTGTCCCAAAAGTCCCTTAAGTTATTTTCACTTTTTAAAATTATTTTTTTCATTTTCCTGGTCAGTCTGGGTGAGTTCCATTGTTTTGTCATCCAACTTGCTGATTTGTTCTTCTTCCTCACCCAGTCTGCTATTGAATCCCTCTGACATATTTTTCAGTTTACTTATGACTTTGCTTGGTATTTCCCAATATTTTCCGTCTTTTTGTTGAAGGGCTCATTGTGTTTATCCAATCTTCTGAGTACAGTCAGCATTTTTATTACCATTACTTTAAATTTTTTGTTGGGTGGATTGTTGAAATCTCCATTTCATTTTTTTCCTTTTCTGTGGTTTTTGTATTGTTCATTTGATTGGAACATATTTTTCTGTCTCCCCATTTTGCCTAATTCCCTATGCTTGTTCTTGTGTATTAGGTAAATCGGCTACCTCTCCCAATCTTAAAGGAGTGGCCTTATTTAGGAGAAGTGCTGTGGGGCTCAGAGGCACAATCCTGCCTGGCCACCAGTGCCAAGTATTCAAGGGGTGTCCCTTACATAGGCTGCATGTACCCTTTTGTTGTGGTGGGTCTCTGGCTGCTGCTGTGGTGTGCTGGTGGGTGGAGCTGGCCTGCAGACTGGCTATGGAGTCCAGTCATAGCTGCTATGCAGAGCTGGTGGGCAGCCTGTCCCCTGGACATGTGAGGCTGAGCCACAGCTGCTGCCAGATGCTGGTGGGCAGGGCTGGACCCTGTCCTGTCTTTGAGGTCTGCACTTGACTATTGTGCATGCTGGTGAGCAGGGCTATCACTGGTGGTCTGTGAGGTTTCAGATGGGCAGGATTCTCATCTGCGTGTACCCACCAGTGCTAACAGGTTAGAGGGAGAATTTCAGAATGGTTCCTGAAGTGCCTGCATTCATAAGGTGGCTTAACGTCACAAAAATGGCTCCCACCAGTGTCTCAGTAGATGGGGAGCATCCTAACTGGTTTCTTCCTCTCTGGCATATGCTTCAAGATTAGTAAGTGGGTCCCCTTAGCCTATGGTCTAGGCACTTTTCAATCTGCCATTCTTGTGCTAGTTTTTAGGTCCAGTGAGTTTGTACATGAGCCTTTTAAAAGCAGGTTTTTCACTTCCTACAGTTCTATAGTTTTCCTGGACATATTTCCCATTGGTTTTCTAAGGGAGGTCTATGGGAGCTCATTTCTCCTGTGCAGGAAATAGGGGCTGGAATGCCTGATGTGGATCGCAAATCCCTTCCTCCCCAAGGAAAAAAAATGTATTTTTGTAATCCCTCCTGATTGTGGATCACTGCTGCTGGGCTTTTTGATTTTTGTTTTTTCTTTTCTGGTGAAATTATATCTCTTTCTCTCCTATCTCAAAATGCCGTCCTTTTACCCTTTGTTGTGGAGGCTCTGTTCATTCAGTTTTCAGGTCCCTTTCCAAGGGCATTATTCCACATGTAGTTGTAGATTTGTTGTGTTGTATCCATGGGAGAAGGTGAGTTTGGTATCTTCCTACGCTGCCATCTTCTCCAGTGCTTTTTTTACCTCTGCATTTTGTAGTTTTCATCATACAGATCTTACACAGATTTTGTTAGACTTAATTACTTTATTTCTTTGGAGCTATTATAAATGAATTTTTTAAATTTTGATATTCAATTGTTTCTTCCTAGTTTATAGAAATATAATTGATTTGTTTGTTTTATTGACTTTGTATCTTACAACTTTTCTAAACTCATATATGAGTTTAGAACTCATATATGAGTAGTGAGTTTTTGTAGGTTTTTTAGGATTTTCTATGTAGACAATCATATCATATGCAAATAGTGGCAGTTTTTATCCTTCATTTTATTTTAGATTTTTTGTCTTATTGAACTGTGTAGATCTTCCAATGTGATGCTGAATCAGAATGTTGAGAGAAGATGTATGTACTTTGTTCCTAATGGTGGGGGGTGGTGGTTGCATTCAGTCTTCCACTGTTCAATATAATGTTACCTGTAGTTGTTTTGTTATTTTGCTTTGTTTTGTAGATACACTTTATTAGGTAGAGAATGTCCCCTCTACCCTCAGTATGCAGAGAGTTATTGTTATTGACATAAGGTGAATTTTACTAAATATATATATTTTTTATTTCTTCATCAGTTAATATGATACTGTGATTTTTCTTCTTTAAGAAGTGGAGGATTGTATTGACTTACTTTCATATAAGAAACCAACCTTCCATTCCCAGTATAGACCCTACTTGGCCATGATGTATTTAACCTTTGATTTGCTAAAATTTTACTGATGGTTTTTACATCTATATTTATGAGGCATACTTGTCTTCAGTTTTCTTTTTCTTTTCTGTTTTTGTTTTGGTTTTGATGTCAGTGTAAGGCCAGCTGCAGAAAGTGAGTTGAAAAGTGTTTGCTCCTTTTTGTTTTCCAAAAGAAATGGTGTAAAATCAGTGTTGACTTTAACTATTTCATATAATTCATCACGGAATATTTCCAGGCCTTAATTTTTTTTAATTTTTTAATTATTTTTTTTAGAGCAGTTTTAGGTTCACAACCAAATTGAAGGGAAAATACAAAGATTTCCCATTTACCCCCTGTCCCCACACATACATAGCAACTCTCCCATTTTCAACATCTCCCACCAGAGGGGTACATTTGTTACAATTAATAATTCTACCTTGACAGGTCATAATCACTCAGAGTCCATAGTTTATGTTAGGATTAACTCTTGGTTCTGTGCATGCTATGGAGTTGGACAAATGTATAATGATATATGTCCATCATTATGGTAGCATACAGAGTGTTTTCAGTGCCCTGAATGTCCTCTGGGATCTGTCTACTTATCTCCTACTCCCAACCCCTGGCAACTGCTGATTTTTTTACAAACTCCATATTTTTACCTTTTCCAGAATGTCATATAATTGGAATCATACAGTGTATAGCCTTTTCAGATTGGTTTATTTTACTTAGTAATATGTATTTAAGTTTCCTCCATGTCTTTTTGTGGCTTGATAACTTATTTCTCTTCAGTTCTGAATATTATTCTATTGTCTGGATGAACCAGTTTACAAGGACCTTTTGGTTGCTTCCAAGTTTTGAAAATTCTGAATAAAGCTGCTCTAAACATCCATATGCAGGTTTTCTTATGAATATAAGTTTTCAACTCCAAGGAATGCAATATCAAGGAAAGCAATTGCTGGATTGTATGGTAAAAGTATATATTGTTTTCTAGGAAACTGTCAACCTATCTACCAAACAACCTACCAAATGGCTGTACCATTTTGCATTCCCACTGGCAAAGCATGAGAATTCCTGTTGTCCACTATCTTGTCAGCATTTGGTGTTGTCAGTATTCCAGATTCTGGCCATGCTAATAAGTGTGTAATAGTATCTCATTGTTGTTTTAATTTGCATTTCCCTGATGACATATGATGTGGAACATCTTTTCATATGCTTATTTGCCATCTGTATATCTTCTTTGGTGAGATATTATTAAGGTTTTTGGCCCACTTTTTAATCAAGTTGTTTATTTTCTTATGGTTGAGTTTTAAGACTTATTTGGATATTTAAGATAACTGTTCTATATCAAACATGTCTTTTGCAAATATTTTTTTAAGCCTGCGGCTGGTTTTCTTATTCTCTTGATATTGTCTTTCACAGAGGAGAAGTTTTTAATTTTAATTTAATCTTGCTTTCCATTATTTCTTTCATGGATTGTGCTTTTGGAGTTGTAGACTTAATATTTGAAAAAATATTTTTAACTACAAAATAAATTTATTTAAAAGTTATAGAACTCTTTCAGTTATCGCTTTTTTTCTCAGCTTAATTGAGATACATTATAATCTTGTGTAAAATTAAGGTGTACAGTGTAATGATTTGAAAATATCACTATCAACATTTCAGACATTAAAAAGAATAGTAAATGAAAACATGAAATAAATTTTTAAAATTAGTAGAAATAGTGAAACTTCTCAAAAAGCAAATCTACTAAAACTTATATAAAGTTAGGTTTTTTGTTTGTTTGTTTGTTTTGTGGTACGCGGGCCTCTCACTGTTGTGGCCTCTCCCGTTGCGGAGCACAGGCTCCGGATGCGCAGGCTCAGCGGCCACGGCTTATGGGCCCAGCCGCTCCGCGGCATGTGAGATCTTCCCGGACCAGGCACAAACCCGTGTCCCCCGCATCGGCAGGCGGACTCTAAACCACTGCGCCACCAGGGAAGCCCTAAAGTTAGGTTTTAATGTCTGAAATATTGGTAGCAATATTTTCTCCTTCATTCCTGATATTGCTAGTTACTGTCTTCTCTCATTTTTCCTTTGTCCATCTTACTAGCAGTGTGTTAATATATTGATCTTAAAAAACATAATTATATCAAAGATATCATTATTCAATTACCTTCTTTTTCATTTGTGATTTACTTTGCTCTCAAGTCTTTTTGTCTGACATTTATGTAGCTACTTCAACCTTTTTTTTTTAAATTGGTGTTTGCAGGGTATAGGACTTCCCATCCTTTTACTTTTTTCTTACCTATAGCATTATATTTGAAGTGAATTTCCTTAAATAGCATGTATTTGGATCTTTTTTTTTTTTTTTTTGTATTTGGATCTTTTTTAAAATCCAGTCTGTCATTTTCTCACTTTAATATGTTTAAACCATTTATGATTATTATATTATTAATATCTTTTGATTTATGTTTACCATTATATTTTTCACTTCCAGTTTCTTCTCTCTTTTTCAGTTTTCTTTTTCCCTTTCCTGTCATCTTTTCAGTATATGAACATTTTTAGCATTTCACTGTAATTAATATATTATGTTTTTATTATCTTTTTGTTCATATTTTTATATATTGTTGCTTGGTTTTTGTAGTTTATCAATAGATCACAGCCTACATACTTAATTTACCTCTGTCTACTTAGAATCAACATTTTAATGCTTGAAATGGAGTGTGGAAACATTACCATCATATAGATCTCTTTACACCACTTAATGTTGCAGTTGCTTTATGTATTACATCCTTGTATATTGACAAACCCATCAAATATTTTTAAATTTATTTTTAATCAACAAACATACTTCAAAGCCATCAAGAGAAAGGAACACCTTATCAGATTTAGCCAGATATATACCATTTCATTTGCCCTTTCTTCATATTTAGTGTGCCAAGTTTCCTTCTGGTTTTGTTTTCCTTTTTGAAGAATTTATTTCAGCAATTCCTTTAGTGCACATCTGCTGCCATAGAATTTTCTTACTTTTTATCTTATTCTTTTATTCAGCCTCATTCCTGAAAGGTATTTTTACTAAATATAACATTCTGGATAAGTTTATTTTCATTTGAATATATAAGAATGTTACTTTTGGCCTTCATGGGTTCTGATAAAAAATGCAGTCATTCAAATAATCATTCCCCCATAAGTAGTATATTGTGGTTTTATAACTGCTTTCAATAATTTTTCTTTGTCTTTTATCTTTGTCTTTTTGATTATGATGCTCTGGGTATATATTTCTTTGAGGTATCCTGTTTGGAATTTTCTGAATTTCTTGAATCTAAGTTTATTTGGCTTGGTTTATTTGCCAAATATGATAAGCTTTCAGCATGTATTTTATTTTATTTTATTTTGGTTTTTATAATTTTGAACAAATTTTATTTACAGTTATTGACAAGATGATCGATTTTTAGTTCTTTATTTATCAGACTCTTATTCCATTGTAAGACATTTTTATTTTTAAATTTTTATATTGGCGTATAGTTGATTAACAATGATATGTTAATTTCAGGTATACAGCAAACTGATTAAGTTATTACATATACATGTATCTACTCTTTTTCAAGTATACTCAATCACATACTCATTTTCATATAACTGAAAGTTGGTAAAATAATAGCGATAACTAAATTTAATCATTATTTTGGATTACTGTTCATTTAACAGACAATTATATTTTAGTGAGTCACAAAATAAAGGCATTAATAATTATTTTTTATTCCATAGTATATACATATACAGATGTCTTTATTTTATGAAAAATACTAATTATGTTATAAACATGTCTTTCACATAAGTTCTATTGAAAAGAATGTCAAATGAAACAAATGTTCTTAAGTCATTATAGTTCTTTGATTTTTAAAATAAAATTTATTTTAGCAAAACCTCTACAAAGGCAGTAGCAATGGGCAATATTTTTTAAAAATTTAAACAATACTGAGGTTCAGAGATAAATCATGATCATGTATATATTAGACCAAACAATGTAATGAATTGGTAATATATAGATAAGTATAATTATTGCAGAAAATATTGCAAAATTTTTTTTTACTTTTATAAATTACACTAAATTTATCATTATGTGTAATTGTATGCTTTCTCAGTGATTAAAGGAAATACAATAACATTTGCACAATTTGAATGTGTTTTGTAACATTTCATAATATTATATTTTTGGACTCATAATAGCTATCTCTCTGTTTTAATGATAATTGATAACTCACAACTCTAATTTAAGTTTCAAGATATTCAAAGCTACTGTGATTAAAAGAAGTCATCTATGACTTTATTGTTGAGACTATAGTTCCCTTTTCTCAGGTTGTGTCTACTTCATGATCTTGTCAACATTAAAAAAAGCAAACAAGGAATTACAAACGTTTTATTTTTAACAAGGAAAATCTACATGTTCTCTGTACATTTAATATTTCATCTCGTAAAACACTGCTAAGAACAGAGATAAAGCAAGTCACATTAAATTTGCTATGAGCTTGACTCTCAATCTCTGACAGTCCTCATTTTACCAACGAAGACAAATGTACGAGCAGAAATTGTAATGTAACATTGAGCATTCTACCACTGTCAAATGCAAACAAAATCATTTGCTTTGAATCGTTTTTTAAAAAATATCATTTATTATACATTTTTATCTTACTTATTAATACCTAGCTGAAATAATGTTTTTTGATATTAGAGCTATACATCAGATGGAAAAAAATGCATTTTTATTTTAATTAGATTTTAAATGTTATTCTTCATTTTTCCCACAAAATACAATTTAATTAATCCTATGAATATTGTTAGTATCCAGCTATCATGTAAACATACCACATTTAACATATAAAATATTTATATCACCCCAGAATGTCCCTTTTGCCCCTTTCCAGCAAATCTACAGTATTCCCAGAGGTAGGTAACTATATATTCTGATGTCTATATATCTATATATATATCTATACCTGTCTATCTATCTATCTATATATAATATATATGGGCATCAGAATAAATGCACATTATGAATATTAGAAAAAGTTTGTTAATTTTGACAAAGTATTTTGATTGGGATTACACTGAATGTATAGATGAATTTAACAGGTGACATTTTTATCTTTTTGTTTTCTGATCTATGAAAAGACATTTACACATTTACCAAGGCCTTTCTTAATTAATCTAGAAAATGCTTTGTAACTTTCAATGTACAGTACTTGTAAATAGTTTGTTAAATTTAAGGCCACATATTTTAATGCTAATTTTAAATTATACTTTTGAAATTAATTTTTTTAACATCTTTATTGGAGTATAATTGCTTTACAATGGTGTGTTAGTTTCTGCTTTATAACAAAGTGAATGAGTTATACATATACATATGTTCCCATATCTCTTCCCTCTCCATCTCCCTCCCTACCACCCTCCCTATCCCACCCCTCTAGGTGGTCACAAACCACCGAGTTGATCTCCCTGTGCTATGTGTCTGCTTCCCACTAGCTATCTATTTTACATTTGGTAGTGTATATATGTCCATGCCACTCTCTCACTTTGTCACAGCTTACCCTTCCCCCTCCCCATATCCTCAAGTCCATTCTCTACTCTGTCTGTGTCTTTATTCCCGTCTTACTCCTAGGTTCTTCATGACCTTCTTTTTTTCTTAGATTCCATATATATGTGTTAGCATATGGTATTTGTTTGTCTATTTCTGACTTACTTCACTCTCTATGACAGACTCTAGGTCCATCTACCTCACTATAAATATCTCAATTTCATTTCTTTTTATAGCGGAGTAATATTCCATTGTATATAAGTACCACATCTTCTTTATCCATTCATCCGATGATTGATACTTAGGTTGCTTCCATGTCCTGGCTATTGTAAATAGAGCTGCAATGAACATTTTGGTACATGACTCTTTTTGAATTATGGTTTTCTCAGGGTATATGCCCAGTAGTGGGATTGCTAGGTCGTATGATAGTTCTATTTTCAGTTTTTTAAGGAACCTCCATACTGTTCTCCACAGTGGCTGTATCAATTTACATTCCCACGAACAGTGCAAGAGGGTTCCCTTTTCTCCACACCCTCTCCATCATTTATTGTTTCTAGATTTTTTGATGATGGCCATTCTGATTGATGTGAGATGATAACTCATTGTAGTTTTGATTTGCATTTCTCTAATGATTAATGATGTTGAACACTCTTTCATGTGTTTGTTGACAGTCTATATATCTTCTTTGGAGAAATGTCTATTTAGATCTTCTGCCCATTTTTGGACTGGATTGTTTGTTTTTGTGTTATTGAGCTACATGAGCTGCTTGTAAATTTTGGAGATTAATCCTTTGTCAGTTGCTTCATTTGCAAATATTTTCTCCCATTCTGAGGGCTCTCTTTTGGTCTTGTTTAAGATTTCCTTTGCTGTGCAAAACCTTTGAAGTTTCATTAGGTCCCATTTGTTTATTTTTGTTTTTATTTCCATTTCTCTAGGAGGTGGGTCAAAAAGGATCTTGCTGTGATTTATGTCATGGAGTGTTCTGCCTATGTTTTCCTCTAAGAGTTTGATAGTGTCTGGCCTTACATTTAGGTCTTTAATCCATTTCGAGTTTATTTTTGTGTATGGTGTTAGGGAGTGTTCTAAATTCATACTTTTACATGTACCTGTCCAGTTTTCCCAGCACCACTTATTGAAGAGGCTTTCTTTTCTCCACTGTATATTCTTACCTCCTTTATCAAAGATAAGGTGATCATATGTCTGTGAGTTTATCTCTGGGCTTTCTATCCTGTTCCATTGATCTATATTTCTGTTTTTGTGCCAGTACCATACTCTCTTGATTACTGTAGCTTTGTAGTATAGTCTGAAGTCAGGGACCCTGATTCCTCCAGCTCCATTTTTCTTTCTCAAGATTGCTTTGGCTATTCGGGGTCT
Organism: Phocoena sinus; assembly: GCF_008692025.1. Lineage (NCBI taxonomy): Eukaryota > Metazoa > Chordata > Mammalia > Artiodactyla > Phocoenidae > Phocoena > Phocoena sinus. The sequence goes on from NC_045766.1 coordinate 111,487,796, forward strand.
TTTGTGTTTCCATACAAATTGTGAGATTTTTTGCTCTAGTTCTGTGAAAAATGCCAGTGGTAGTTTGATAGGGATTGCATTGAATCTTTAGATTGCTTTGAGTAGTAGAGTCATTTTCACAATGTTGATTCTTCCAATCCAAGAACATGATATATCTCTCCATCTATTTGTATCATCTTTAATTTCTTTCATCAGAGTCTTATAATTTTCTGCATACAGAGCTTTTGTCTCCTTAGGTGGGTTTATTCCTAGATATTTTATTCTTTTTGTTGCAATGGTAAATGGGAGTGTTTTCTTAATTTCACTTTCAGATTTTTCATCATTATTGTATAGGAATACCAGAGATTTCTGTGCATTAATTTTGTCTCCTGCTACTTTACCAAATTCATTGATTAGCTCTAGTAGTTTTCTGGTAGCATCTTTAGGATTCTCTATGTAGTGTATCATGTCATCTGCAAACAGTGACAGCTTTACTTCTTCTTTTCCGATTTGGATTCATTTTATTTCTTTTTCTTCTCTGATTGCTGTGGCTAAAACTTCCAAAACTATGTTGAATAATAGTGGTGAGAGTGGGCAACCTTGTCTTGTTCCTGGTCTTAGTGGAAATGTAAACTTAAATTTTTAATTTCTTTTCTGAGCTGTATTAAACTATACTTGAATTTTGTATATCGATCTTGCATCTTGTGATCTTGATAATTCACTTATTTCTAAAGCAATTTTGAACATTTTTAAAGATTTTTAAGGTAGTTGAAGGTGTCTTTTACAAATAAACTAATTTTTACATATTTCCTTCCCATATATGTACTTATTTGGTTTTATGTTGTTTTCATTCCATCCCATCTTCTTCCCTTCCTGTTTCTTTTTTTTCCCTTTAGTTTCTTTCTTTTTGTATGATTTTACTGACCAGTAACTCCAGTCAAATGTTGACTATACAGAGTGAGAATAAATATCTTATTTTCCCTCCTTGATTTTTTTTCAGTTTTACCAAGGTATAATTTTCAAATAAAAATTGAGTTTATTAAAGGTATACAATGTGATAGTTTGATATATGTATAGATTATAAAATTATGGCCACAATCAAGCTAATTTTCATTTCCAGGATCTCTGTGTGTGTGTTTGCATGTGTTGAGAACACATACGATCTACTCTCTTAGCAAATTTAAAGTATAAAATACAGTATTATTAATTATAGTGTCCATGCTATACATCAGATTCCCAGAAATTATTCATCTTATAACTGAAAGATTTACCCTATGACCAAGAGCTCCCTATCTTCTCCTTTTCTCCCAGTCCCTGACAACCACCAGTCTAATCTCTTTCTAGGAGTTAAACTTTTTCAGATTTCACATATAAGTTATTCAATGCACTATTTTTCTATGTCTGGCTTATTTCACTTAGCACAATATCCTCCAGGTTCATCCATGTTTTTGTAAATGACAGGATTCCTTTTTTTTTTTTTAAATTGCTCAATAGCATTCTGCTATATACACACCACATTTACTTATCCACTCATCCATCAGTGGTCAACTAAGTTGTTTCCATATCTTGGCTATTGTGAATAATGTTGCTATGAACATGGGAGTGAAGATATCTTTTTGAGACACTGATCTCATTTCCTTAGGATGTATAATCAGAGGTGGGATTGCTGGATCACATGGTGTTCTATTGTTTCTTGGGGTGTTTTTTGAGGAATCTTCATAGCTTTTCTTAGTGACTGCACAAATTTATATTCTCATCAATTGTGTGTACAAGCATTCCATTTTCTCTAAATACTCTTCATCCCTTGTTATTGCTTATCTTTTTGATAGCAGTCATTCCAACATGTGTGAGGTGATATTTCATTGTGGTTTTGCTTTTCATTTCCCTAATGATTAGTGATATTCAGCATTTTTTTATATACCTGTTGACCATTTGTATATCTTTTTTGGAAATGTGTTTATTCAGTTCATTTGCCCATTTTAAAAAATTGGGTTATTTTTATTTTATTTTATTTTATTTACTATTGAGTTTCTAGTATATTTTGGACATTAATCCCACATCAGATATATAGCTTGCCAATGTCAGCTCCCATTCTGTAGGTTTCCTTTTCATTTTATTGATTGTTTCTCTTGTTGTACAGAAGCCTTTTAGCTTGATGTAGACCCACTTATTTTTGCATTTGTTGCTTGTTCTTTTGGTGTCAAATCAAAAAGCCACTGTGAAGCCCAATGTCAAGGAACTTTTTCCCTGTGTCTTCTTCCATGAGTTTTATGGGTTCAGGTCTTATCTTTAAGTTTTAATTCACTTCAAGTTAATTTTTGTGAGTGGTGTAAGATAGGTGTCATTTCATTCTTTTGCATGTGGTTATTCAGTTTTTCCAATATCATTTACTGAAGAGATTATCCTTTCTGCATTGTATATTCTTGACTCCTTTGTCAAATATCAGTTGACTATATATGTGGGTTTATTTCTGGGCTCTTGATCTTGTGTCATTGGTCTGTGTGCCTGTTTTTTGCCAGTACCATACTGTTTTGATTACTAGAGCTTTGTAATATAGTTTGAATTCAGAAGGTGAAATGCCTCTTCCTTTGCTCTTTCTCAAGATTGCTTTGGTTATTGAGGGTCTTTTGTGGTTTCATAGAAATTTTAGGATCATTTTTTCTGCTTCTGTGAAGAATGCCATTGGAATTTTGATAGTGATTATGTTGAATCTGTAGATTATTTTGGGTAGTATGGATATTTTAACAATGTTAATTCTTACAGTCCATGAACTCTTTACCATGCAGTCTGACACTAACTTCAGGAATTGGTGTCAGAATTCAATTGAATTGTATTATTTGATGTCCAGTTGGATAATCAGAGCTTCTGAATTATACAACAGAATTAACAAAAAGTAACCAGAGTATTTTAAAAACAAAATTTTTATCAATGACTTTTTTTGAGGACTGTGATGTAAGTTCCTAATTGTTTTTCTTTTTTCTTTCAAATATATAAATAAGAAATTAACTACAACTTGGTGAAATAGTTTTAATTTCTTGAACTAAAGTAAATTATTTAGTATATAGTTGCATGTATAAATTTTAATTGTATACATTTATATATGTATGTGCTTTAATTATAAAATTAATAATGTTTTTGTTACATATATGTGTGCCATTCGTATTTTAGTTTTTTCTCTGTTTTACACACAGGAAAGAACTAGTTGGGACTTATGTCATGCCTGGCATGGTGTTAGAACTTCATGTGTTTTGATTTATTTATTATCACATGAACCCTACAAGGTAGATAGTCTTACTGTTCCCACTTAATTGATATGAGGACAGAGATACAGAGAGGTTATATCTCTTGTGATCATAGAACAAATGTACAGCAAACTCAGATACAATATCAGGCAATCAGACATCAGAGCTCATGCTCTTTACCACAAAGATATACTGTGAAAACTTAGCTCCATGAAAAACAACACTTTCAGTAGTTGATTCTGTGTTTAGCATTATTTCTTGCAAGGTTAATTTACAATGACCATAGCTTCACTATATTCTTTTTTGAGATGTTGTTTTCTTAAACAATAGAAAATAACATACTATGTTTTTCTGATAATTAAACAAGATCAATCCTGCTAAGTCATTTGCATTAAACTAAGCATTAATAAAGCACTCAATATTAGTTACACTTATTAATTTTCAAGTTAAATAATTTTCAAATTTTAATAAAGTTGTTCCTCAGTATCTGCTGGGTATTTGTTTCAGGACCCACCTGGTTTGCCAAAATCGCTAGTTGTTCAAGCCCCATAATCAGCTCTCTTATCAGCCCATTCAGTATGCATGGATTCCACCTATTGTGGGTCATAAACATAGTACTATGTTTACTGAAAAAAATCCACTGGTGAGTAGACTCTTGCACTTCACACCCATGTTGTTCAAAAGTCAACTGTATTCTGCTCTTTATTGTGAGTTATTCTTTTCTGTCTTTGTGCTACAGATTGTTTTTGTTTCATTTTCTATTCATTTGATATTTCTCTTTGTTTCTCATATATACTTGTCAGGATAGAGCTAATTTGAATAAATTTTGGTTGTATACAATATTTACTTTTTCCCATTTAAAACATTTTATTTATATTATTGATATTCAAAAGATTTTAGATTATAATGTTATGCCCACCTACTAAATTTGATATGTCTAATTCAATTTTTAAAGTTTTAAATCTTTTAAAAACTTTCACTAGACTAACTGGTAAATCTCAAATTTACTTTGATATAATGTATGAAATCAGGTTTTAAATTGACTAAATATTTATTCATTGAATGATACTTCTATTCTCTTAGTAGTATTTGATGCTGTCTTTTTTATTCATACATATTTCATTCCTGCAGAAATTGATTCATTTAATTGTTTTCATTATTCTTAAGCTATTACTGATGTTTTGTCATGACCAGTCTTTTTTTTTTCTTCTTTTAGAAATATGTTATAATATCTTCGGTATTTTTTTTAGTAATATAATTTTAAGAGCATTTTTCCAAGTTAAAAAAGAAATCCTACTAGTATTTTATTTTAAATTCCATGAACTATAAATTAATTCAAGCATGTGTACAACATATATTTTTTTCATATGCAGGAGTATGATATGTTTATCCATTTATTATCATATTTTAACTATCCCATACATTATTTTAATTAATATTCAAATGAAGCCTATTGGAAAAAGCAGACTTGCACAGCCTGCCCACCCTTGTATGGTTGTGTAAGAGCTGTCTTAAGCCTGGAACATTTTTTACATGGAGGTAAGGAGCCCTCACAGCTTGTACAAATCACATACCCTTGTTTGAGAATATCTTTTCCAGTTCTGGCTTTGATGTATACTTCTTTGTTCTGCTTAAGATAAGTGCATCACATGATACCTGGCCAACTCCACTGCTATATCTGTTCCCAGAGAGGAGGGGAAACATCCTTTGCCTCCAGCACATGAGAGGTACATGCAGACCATCTCTCGGTCAGTTGCTGGGTGAGACCCACTGACCATGGGCTACTGACACTCACTATTGAAGCTGATCTTGCTCTGTCCCTTCTTTATGTGAGTAAAGTGTTATGCTTTCTAGTGTCTGCATTTATGTCTTTCTTGTCGACTCTGACACTTGTAGTGTGTTGATATCCTTGGACTGCTGCTCCTGGTAGCAGGCATTGTCATGCCCTTTGTATTCCTCTATGCAGTGGAGTTTCTTCCCTGGAGGGGTAAGCAGGTGTTTCTTGCTAAACAAAGCCTATATGGTAGCTACTATTAGACCTATTTTACAGATGAAGAAAGAATTGCTTTATTTTATTGTTATTTTTTAAGATAGTTTTATTTATTTGGCCACTCTACACAGCTTGTGGGAATGTAGTTCCCCGACCAGGGATTGAACCTGGGCCTTCAGCAGTGGTAGTGTGGAGTCCTAACCACTGGACTGCCAGGGAATTCCCAAGAATTGCTTTAAAAAGTATTAATAATTGTACAATATCATCAAACTATTAAAAAGTATTTTAGCTTAAGTCAATTACTTTTTGACTTCAAACTTTATAATTATTGTTAATTGACAGGGAAGCCCAAGTCAATTACTTTTTGACTTCAAACTTTATAATTATTGTTACCAAGTTTTCCTCTTATTTCTATATTTGTTGTAAATATATTCTATACTTTTACCTTTTTATAATGTTGTAGCTACTCTGTGTTTAGAATTTTTATCTTTTTCATTAAAGCATGCCAGTTTACACCAATAGGTAGAGATACCAAGGATAATAGATGCACATTTGACTGCAAGAACCGAAGAAAACAGTAATATTTATATTTTCTGAACAAATATTAAGCATTGGAATTTTGATACCTAGTAGCATAGAAGAGCCTTGATTGAGTCACACTTGAAATGAGATCATTTAAGTTAGTTCAGACAGACTTCTAAGACACCTGCCTTTTTTAAGCTTGCAACAACAAGATTGAATTACTCATCAAATGGTTCCTGTCTTATATGAAATTACTAATATCCAATCTAAGGAGAATGATTTATGTAAGTAAGGCAGTTTAAAAGAGAATAAAATATGAACAGTGAGATCAAATGAAAGTCCAGTATTGTGTACACATTTTGTGAAGAGATAAAGGACACTTAGAAAGGACACTGAAATTGCCACAGTAATGAACTCCAATTCATAAACTAGAATTTTACAACAATGTCATAATAATATATAATATGATTCACCAATCATATTATATGATTGGTGAGCGGCTGGGCCCATGAGCCATGGCCGCTGAGCCTGCGTGTCCGGAGCCTATGCTCCGCAACGGGAAAGGCCACAACAGTGAGAGGCCCACGTACCGAAAAATAAAAAAATTAACAATAATATTAATAATAATGATGATGATAATAATACATAACCAATAGGCTGGTTGAGACCAATAAATGGGGCATTGCATGTAAATTTTAGCAGATTAGAATTGTTCATTAATTGTGGGTTGTTAATTTAACAAAACTTTGTTTATGGGCATTAAGGAAATATACACTCAGTTATTAACTCCATCAGT